>NC_133474.1:13646575-13915454 GCF_025370935.1 Choristoneura fumiferana | reverse complement strand
ATTATAATCAAGCTTACCTTGATCATATTGCACATAATGCCGGGCTTTCATCAGATCGCAGTGTATATTTCTTCATACGTATCGTCCATAAGAGCCTTTCCACGGAAAAGCGAGAAGCAACCGGGGACACATAGCACTGCAAGCCAATCATATGTTCTGTCGCCTTCTGCGCCATGGCCGATAGCGTACTCGAATAACTGGTACCATACCATACGGACCTGGAGGACAGAAATTAGAGCCTATTAGAGAAAATCCAGTTTAGGTGCACTTTGGTTTTTCTGATCAACTAAGTTGTTATTATTTAACGCAACCAGATCCAACTGGATGAAAACACGCACGAAGCTCCTCATATTTTGTTCTTCTTCATCCAATAATAAGCAGTCGTACAAGCGTGAGGTTGGAAATCAATGTTCGTCCAGTGTCAGCAGATAGGTGTTTTCAGCACATCACTTCCTTGCGATCGACGGATATAGCAGCTTCCATTAAACGGTGGGCCAAGAAGGTAGTACAAGTACAATCACCTAGAAAAAATGAAATGGATTAGTCTCTAAAAAAATTATCAATGTTCAAAAATGTATGTTCATCTACATATAATAGCAGCATTAAGCTGCAAACTCGTATAAATTTACGTGGAAAATTAAAATTGCCTCATATAATCTTTGATGTTTCACGCCTACGTAACTCCCATCTCCTGTTTTGTTGGTAATATAGGATCATAAGCTTCCTTTACAGTGTCTCAAACGACTTAAGTGACATTGATTGATAGAGTATCTGTCAAATCTTATTTTATTAATTTGGTACTTCGCTTCCGCCTCTCTTCCCTTATGGACGCTGCTCGCTACCGTACGTGTGCCTTTAGACTTGTGTTGATAAACCTATTTCCATCTCTAGTATATAAGTTATATTCATTGTGTACTATATGCTGAGACATTATACAGCGGTGAATATAAACGTGTGGAGTTTAATTTCAATCCAATCAAGAAATCCTGTTGGCAATAACTTCTATTCATCTGCTGCACCGATCCAGGCTCTAACAGGTTTTGGTCCCAGACTGCCATCATTATGCCACAGGATGGGATTGAAGGTTCGCAAGAGCCCTCGCGGGCCTTGCCGCCAACTTCATCGCCGAATCAAGTTTCCTACTCGACCTCCGGTTACCACGTGGAGAAACTCGATGGCTACACCAATTTCACCGCATGGAAATTCAACATGAAGAATCTTCTTATCATCGAAAGCTTATGGAAATGCGTGACCGGTGAGGATGTGGATCCTGCGCGTGACGAGCGCGCTTTGGCCCGAATTTGTTTATCGGTAAAATCCACGTGTCACCAATATGTGTCAAAAGCGAAGACCAGCAAAGAAGCGTGGACGAGCCTTGCTCAAGTGTTTGAAAATTCTGGCCTGGCAAGAAAGGTTATGCTGCTCAGAAAACTTCACAGGATCGAGTTAGCAGCTTACAGTTCTATGTCAGAGTACATCGAGGCCACCATGATGCTAGTCCAGCAGTTGGCGGACATAAATAAGGTCATTGACGATGAGGAAGTTGCGGAAATTCTACTATCAGGATTACCGAAAGAGTACGAGGCGCTTGTATCCAATTTAGAGACAGTCTGCATGACCACGACTTTATCAAGCGAAGTAGTTCGCTCTCGACTTATTCAAGAAGAAAGCCGTAAGAACGGTAACTCTCATCAATATGGGGAAACCGCATTTATTTCAAAAACAAGAAATGTCAAAAAGTGTACATTCTGCGGCAAGCTAGGTCATACGAAAAACCGCTGTTTTCGCCTGAAGAAGAAGAGGAATGAAGAACGGGCAGCGTCTCCTGGCCAGGGCCTGCTTGCGTCGGCATTCCTAGCAACGAGTGGTGACTGGTTCGTTGACAGCGGCTGCAGTCAACATATGTGCAACACAAAATCGGCGTTTTCTAGTTTCGAAGTAAGTCGAAGTCATGTCATGATAGCAAATAACAGTAAATTAAATTGCATAGGCTCTGGTACAGTAAAATTAAAAGTAGGTAATTTTACTTTAACATTGACCAATGTTCTATTAGTGCCAGAACTTTCTGCCAATCTTTTATCTGTAAGTTGTCTTGTCTCAGAAGGATACAATGTAATTTTCTCAAAAAGCAGCTGTCTTATTTGTTTGAATAAGGGTGAGGAAACTTATGGCAAACCAGTTTGTACTGCACCTAGTATAAGAGGTTTATACAGGTTAAAAACTTTTGATGAGTCATCGTGTGCAGAGGCGCATTCTTCGGCTATCTTGCCAACGCAAGATGCACAGAGTGCAAACTTAGCTGAGGTACCAGTCGATATTTGGCACAGGAGGCTAGGCCATTTAGGTATGTCCGGCATGTTAGCTCTTAAGAATGGTATGGCATGCGGTATTTTGTTTCAGGAATCTTCATCAGACTGCCTCAACAAATGTGTGCCGTGCTTGCAAGGAAAAATGGCTAGGAAGCCATTTCCTGCAGCAACTAGCCACCGCGCCAGCCAGCCTTTGGAGCTGATACACACCGATGTGTGCGGCCCCTTACCAGTGAAGACTTGGGGGGTGCACGATATGTCCTAACTTTCACGGATGACTTCACAAGGAAAACCTTCGGATATCTCATGAAGAGAAAATCAGAGGTATTTATGCAGTTTACTAACTTTAAAAATTTAGTTGAAAAACAGCTGGGTTTGCACATAAAAATTTTAAGATCTGACAATGGGGGCGAGTATATTAACCATGAATTTTCACATTTTCTTAAGCAAAATGGCATTATTCATCAAACTACAGTAGCGCATTCTCCTCAACAAAATGGTGTTGCGGAACGCGGAAATTTGACCATTTTTCAAAAAACAAGGTGTATGTTGTTAAATTCAGGCTTAGATAAGCGTTTTTGGGGTGAGGCAGTAATGACTGCCATCTATCTAAAAAATAGGTCACCCACCTCTGCGCTATCTGGTCACACTCCTGAAGAGAAGTGGACTGGCTCTCTACCTGATCTTAGTCACTTGCATACTTTTGGGTGTATTGCATATTCTTTGTTGCCTAAAGATCAAAGGTCAAAACTTGATGCTAGAAGTAAAATGTTTATATTTGTTGGATATAGTGAAAATTCTAAAGGTTATAGGTTAGCGGATCCAAATAATCCCCAAAAGGTCATGATCTGTAGAAATGTAGTATTTATTGAAAATCAATTTTATTCCAAGACTGTGAAGCATAATTTTATTAATAATCATTTAAATAATAATTTTATATATTATGAATTTTTAAATAATGAGATTAATGAGTCAAACTCTGTAAATTCTAGTCAATTAAATAATGTCTCTAATAATGATTTTAATGATAATTTATCTAGTCAGTGTAATGATGAACTGAATTCTAGCCCAATTATTTGTGAGCCGAGTCCTAGTCATTTTACTATTGATAATAACAATAAATGCTCTACTAGTCCAATTAATTCGCCTATACTTTCAGATGAAGTCTACTGCACTGGGAGTGAGCATGAGGACGACTCCGTGTCATCGCCAGATGCTGAGGCGCCGCGTCAGCGTGTAACGCCACCGTCGTCGGAGGTGATATGTCAAGGGGAAGCCGTTGCTCCCGAGTCGCCGGTGTCTTTACAACGTCCCGTGCGTAGTACACGTAATAAGTTGCCAAAAAGGTATGACAATTTTGTATCTGATTTTTCTCTCCTTGCTCAAGAGGAAGTTTTACATGGAGACCCTTCATCATATGAAGATGCCATGTCTAGCCCTGACTGTCTTCAGTGGAAAGCAGCTATGCAACGCGAATATGATTCGCTTATTGCAAATCAGGTATGGAGATTAGTTGACCGACCTGAGGGTGAAAATATAGTCAAATGTAAATGGGTTTACAAGCGTAAATTTGATGCTTCTGGTAAGTTTGATAAATATAAAGCTCGACTGGTTGCCAGGGGTTTCACTCAAATTTATGGCATAGACTATACTGATACCTTTTCACCTGTCGTGAGACATTGTACCTTAAGAATACTTTTTGCTCTGGCAGTAGAGTTAGGTTTAAATATTAGTCATATAGATGTGGCAACTGCCTTTTTACATGGAGAGCTCCAAGAGACAATTTACATGGAGCAGCCTCCAGGGTTTGAAAGTAGTTATAATTCTAATAAAGTTTGTCTTTTGTTAAAAGGCCTGTATGGCCTCAAGCAGGCTAGTAGAATTTGGAACATGAAAGTTCATGATTTATTGTGTAAGAATGGATTCAAGCAAAGTGAGTGTGAACCATGTGTTTATACAAAGAAATCAGATAGAGCATTAACTATTTTGGCTCTATATGTTGATGATTTTTATTTGTTTAGTAATAATGATGATAAAGAACTACTATCTTTGCTTGAAACCAACTTTAATGTAAAGGATTTAGGATCTCTAAGAAGTTGTCTAGGCATAAATGTTACGATAGATAAAAGTAAACATTGTATAAAGCTTGATCAATCCGAGTACATTAAAAAGTTGCTAGTTAAATTTGGTATGCAAAACTGCAAACCAGTCTCTACGCCAATGCCTACTAATTGTAAGTTGCAAAAGGCTGAGTCATTGTGTCTGGATGATGATACTTATAGATATAGAGAGCTATTAGGGTGTCTTATGTATCTTTCAGTATGTACAAGGCCAGACATAGCTTATGCTTGTAGCCAGCTGAGCCAGTTTAACCATGCTTTTGATATCACACATTGGCAAGCTGCAAAACGTGTCTTGAGATATTTGTCAGGGACGCTAAATTATAGTCTATGTTTTTATAGGTCTGGTAATTTAGATTTAACTGGATACTCAGACGCTGATTGGGCAAATGACATTGTTGATAGAAAGTCTTATACAGGATTTGTGGTTAAACTTGGTAATAATGTAATAAACTGGGAATCTAGAAAGCAACGCTGTGTCGCATTGTCCAGCACAGAATCTGAGTATCTCTCCATAGGAGATATTTGTAAAGATCTTTGTTTTATTAAAAACTTTCTGGCTGAGATTGTAAATGAAAAAGTTTGTATCACAGTATATAATGATAACCAGAGTGCTCATAAATTATTAGAGTCAAATGAGTTTTGTCATAAACGAACTAAACACATAGATTTACGTTATCATTATGTGAAAGATCTGATACAAAAACATTTCCTAGTTGTTAAATATATGCCTACTGGAGAGATGGTAGCAGATGTACTTACTAAGCCTCTTAGTGCTGTGAAGCACCGTCAATTTGTTACTCAGCTAAATTTAGAATAAATAGATATGTAGTCATGTTTATTTCAATTTATGTAACTTTCAATTTTATCACATAGAGACTGATAATGTTGTTAATAGCACTCTATTAATATTAAGTTATGTTTGTTGCATTGTGTAGAGCATGTAGCATGTTAGAGACTCTATGTTATGTTTGTTTGCTTATTATCCTAAGGGGAAGTGTTGGTAATATAGGATCATAAGCTTCCTTTACAGTGTCTCAAACGACTTAAGTGACATTGATTGATAGAGTATCTGTCAAATCTTATTTTATTAATTTGGTACTTCGCTTCCGCCTCTCTTCCCTTATGGACGCTGCTCGCTACCGTACGTGTGCCTTTAGACTTGTGTTGATAAACCTATTTCCATCTCTAGTATATAAGTTATATTCATTGTGTACTATATGCTGAGACATTATACAGCGGTGAATATAAACGTGTGGAGTTTAATTTCAATCCAATCAAGAAATCCTGTTGGCAATAACTTCTATTCATCTGCTGCACCGATCCAGGCTCTAACACCACCTGGTCCACTTTGGGAATTCTATCTAAATAAAAAAAGCTGAATGTACCTTGGTCAAGCCTAGAAATGGTGGTGTACTGCGCAGCAACGTCCCTCCTAGCGGCTTCAGTATCCTGCGCAAGAGAAATGTGATCCGGTTAATTATATGTAGCGACTCAAGCGCCATCTAGTGAACGAATCTTTGCCTTGTCCTTCAAATGGCTATCAAGTTTCTCTTTCCGGTCGCACCCAAGTCCGACGCTCTTCTTCGGACTTCGGTCCCCAGGCATAACACCTGCCTGGAGAGAGATCTCTTTATATTCGTCCCCCCCACTTCTGTGTATTCGTGTATTTGTTACTGGTGCAGCTATTGTAGGTTTCACGTTATGATGTAACTTAGAACGCCTCACTGGGTCAGCATATTTCAGCATCGTATAGTCCAGCGAAAATGTGTTTCTGCGATGAAAAATATTTATTACAAAACTTAGGTAGTTCGACTAGGCAGGACATTTAAGAAAACAACAATGAGCATCGCACCACCTGTCCCGTGGTTTGACACCAGTAATAGCCAACGTGGATGGGAGAAAAACAGGCAAGAATGACACGAAAAAAAATCGTCTTATCTAATTTACTGTCACGGATGGTGTAAGCGACGCAGGCGACAGAGGAAAGAAGGGTGCGGGGGGCAGGGCGGGCCGCCGCTCATTAGATCTCAGATGCGAGCCGAACCTACCGCACGCACATTTGATTTTTTATTTTTTAATTTATCCTGTAACTTTTCTTTTCGTAATAAATTCAGTTCTCTGATTTGACCACTTTTTGCTGTACATTCGAAAACCTCCTTTACATTTTGGTCTTCGAACCGGAACGTCTATGATCAGAACACCAGCCAAAATGGTCAGCACACGGAGTTCTACCAAACGGGAACAAGAAAGGAAAAACGAGATGGAACAAAATCAGAAAGTGGAATCAAGAAGCAAGACCCTTGCAAGTGGGGGATCTAGTTTTAGTTGTGGACCCAAACGGACCCGAAGCACCTGGCCGCGAGGCCTTATTAAAGAGGTACTACCCGGCCCCGACGGTAGACTGAGGGATGTAAAAATAAAAACCAAGACTGGTGAACTTCTACGGTCGGCCGCACGCGTCGCTCGCTTACCAATTGCTGAGGAGTGCTGCTGAGCAGCACTGGGGTGGGGCATGTAAGCGACGCAGGCGACAGAGGAAAGAAGGGTGCGGGGGGCAGGGCGGGCCGCCGCTCATTAGATCTCAGATGCGAGCCGAACCTACCGCACGCACATTTGATTATTTTTTTTTTTAATTTATCCTGTAACTTTTCTTTTCGTAATAAATTCAGTTCTCTGATTTGACCACTTTTTGCTGTACATTCGAAAACCTCCTTTACAGATGGTAGATGGCCTACAAACAGGCGTAGAAAAGCGTTGCTGTGCCCTAACAGGGTAAATGTTGAACCTTCATACTTTTTAAGATCTTCATCACAGCATTTAATACAATAAAGAGTTTGAGTTTAAATAAACGTTAAAGCACTCTACATAATAAGTATATCGACACTAAGACTACCTACTCTCAAATTCGTAATAATCGGGGTCGACAACACGTAAATACTTCTGTGCGACCCGACGAGCACACTGATCTTCATCAAGCCTGATTATAGATTTCAAAAACTCCATCATTTCGTCTTTCGTCTCGTGCCACATAGTGGCGCAGGCGTAAATCCTCGTGATTTGATCAGACGACTTGATTGATCTTGGTGATTGTCCAGTGTTATCCGTNTTTTAATGAACATACAATAACTAATATCCCATTAAAATCTTTAAACGATCAAGAAGGGTGCGTACAAAGGTTGCATAAGATGTAGCGCAATAATTGTACCCGCCCAAATCCTGCGGAGCGGAGAAACTTTTGCGAATAAGTCATCAACATAGCATGTTTTCTTGGTTCCTTTAACTTCTAAGTACCTATGTGGGAAAATTCCGAGTGGCTTATCGTGGCTCCCTCTGGTGGCGACACATTCAGCGCATTTGCAATGCGAGATATCCAGCATTACCATAAACAGTATAAGCTGGAGGGGCACGCCGTCTATCGCGGTCCGACATATAAATTATTCAAAATAAAGTATCGCTTAACCCGTGACCCGCTGCCTAGAGCGGCGCCCGCGCCCCGGGAGCGCCGCTGCCCGCTCGGCGAGATGCATCTCCAACCAATTGACAATCGCTACTTGACGAAAATTGTTTTCTCAGTATAACTACCCTATGTGCCGTCATATTATAACAATTGAAATCTGCTTTTGTTTTAAATGATTTTTGTTTTGTGGGAATTTGCCCATATCCTTTTCTGTTCATTCAGACTATGATATTTGTCAAGTAATTAAACCATGAAAACGTACCAAAGAGATAAAAATAAATATTATTTAATGTAAATTTAAAAAAAAAGTATCGAATCAAGATACCTAGTTTGCTTATAAACTTAATTTAATTGCCCTTTAACTCTGTGAACATGCGTGCAAGGTAAAAGTATCATCTGTATGATAAATTACAGTATTTTCACAGCAACCGCTTCTATATGTACCTACAACACAGACTCAACTATCATCAACGACATACAAGACGCCAACGCGTGTAAAACTTACGAGCTTGAAAAAAGTTCGATATTGCCTATGAAAATTTTTACTTGGGATCAACAACTGAAGTATTAAATCCATCTTAGACTTATGTTAATTTACGTTGGTATGTAAAAGTGGTTGGTGTTAGATTTTTTTTGCATGAAAACATACCTACATTTGTCACATAGACGTCTTGAACGTGCTCATAAAGCAGCTGGGTAATTAGATTTAGTTCGTAAACTTCGTATTTATATTTTATTGAGACTGTATAAAATAAGAATAATTACGGTATGGCCACCTTTTTCCAGCAATTCCATGATAAAATGACAGTTATAGTACCTACTTATGGTTTATAGTATTACAGTAAGTAATGACAGACGGGTGCTTAAACGAAAGGGTAAAACTAAATTTATTTTTATTTTATTTATTTACCTATATCCTTTCCTATCCTTATACTCTATAATAAAGAAAAAACATGCACATTTAATACTTACCCCAAATAGTAGGTACCTATCGCGTTTTGCGTGACAGGTAATAAACAAGCATATAATAATTATATAATTAAAATAAACACGAATATCTTGAATAGGAATTATGCATTGCTCACCTCGTGACAAACTGCATTAAAATCGAGTTTTTTTCTCCGTCGATTAATAAGAAGTCTTGCATAGCGCTAGGGTTAGCAGATACAGAACTAAAAAGTTCAATTCCGATTTAAAAGAAAAAAAAACTTTTACATCTATTCCTGTTAAAATCTGCTTTCATGCGATCTGACAAAAATAAATAAATTAAATTTCAAGTGTAATATAAATAAAAAATTTAACCCAGAGCACTAGATTTATTTTCAATGAACTCTAAACAGCTACAACTAGATATTTACGAACTAACATAAATAGTCGACCATCAGTGGTATTGGTTAACAAGTGACGTCACAGATTAGTATTACCCACGTTTAGTAAGATCTTCGTCGCACAAGGTATAGCCACAACATTTTCAAACAATTCCGAGTTTTACAGGACCTTTACTCACGGTAACTGGCAACCCTTGGTCACCTGGTTAAATGAACCGCAAAAGAATTCCTGTTATGACTCGTCAGCCGGCGGCCCGGTGCTCGGAAAAGGACGCTACTTATTTACCCAACAGCTTTCGCAAAACGGCCCATTAGGGATAACTGTACTAAATAATTACTGCAATGTGGCTTTCTATTTCTATGCGACGCGTGCGCGGCACCTGCCGCTGATCACTGTAATTATTTACTAAGCATGAATGCCTAGGACTCTAGGAGGAGTAGGCACGGGGCTCGCTGCGTGACAACTTAAGTCTATTAAGCATTTAAAAATTATTATATATGTTTCTGAAATAGGGTCGCAAATAAGAAAGATAGTCACTTGATGGAAAGTAAGCTACAACCTTATAAAATACAACTCCAGGGGTGCGTGCGAATAAGATAGTGGTAGTGTTCAGGCGAACGCACTAACAAGAGGACGCGTTCGTGCAATTATATTTTTAGGATTAATTAACAGAAATCATGACCATATGGTTTTAATATACGGAACCCTCGTGCTGAGATCCGACTAGCACTAAATGTATCAGTAACCATTAAATTGTAAATAATAGGTATAGTATCACTAGGTATTGTATTTTGCTTGAACGGCTTGCTTCTATTTGACCTCCTCCATGTACTCGTATTTTAGTGTAACCCCATTACCAGCCTCATCTGCAACTCTATGCCGTCAAAAACCTACCCCGATGTTCCTCGAGTATTTTTAAGTTAATTTATTTCTTTTTCTGTACATGTTTAAAAAACATGACTCTTTTATTTTGAAACCATTTTCGCATAGGTACTTATAGTATGACTACACTACGATAACGGTACCTGCTTCAGTTATAAAGTTTTAATTTGTCTGTCTGTTTAATTTACGATGTAGTATTTTTGCAGCTGGACCCTGGACTAAGCAGGTCTCGCCAGACTCGCCCTGGGTGAGCCGTCCGGCCAATTTAAAATATCCTCATTAATTCGCGATCGCGTCGAATGACTCTTAGTTACTAGATACCGCGTGTCCGTCTATTTTTATTATCAACGGCTCGGACATGCAGTTGCCGTTTTTATTTTCTCATTTTTTTTTATAAACAGCACGATACGACCACAATTCTATTTTATTTTAATAACGGATCGCGGTACAAAAGACATCAACGCAGCAAGCTTTTACGATCTAACGACGTCTAACGATTCAATTCTTGTTTATGTTTAGGTTGGTTATTGAATTGGTTTTGTTATTGTTATCAATAATTAAGGTCGTTATGCGTACATTGCGATACGTTGGCCCCTAAATTCTTCTTATTATGAGTCAAGTATTTGTACACAATCTATAATTTAGTTTTAAATTTAGGCACATCTCGGCCTCGTGTGCTAGCCTTGTCAAACAAAGACATGCGGCTTGATCAGACGACGCAGACCTTGGGTTATCGATGGGCATCAGGAAATAACACTACTTCATTTGTGTATCAAAAACAAAAACTTGTCTGGGATAGATTCGACCTACAGCAAAAAGTTAAATATCGGAACGGTTTGAACATCATTGTTTACGCGAATTAATTTGAATGTACTCTAACTAGCAGGTATCAGAGAAATAACCGAGGTGATGTAGGTATCCACATTTAGAGAATTTTTCACCACTCATTGATAATTTTAACGTGACAGATATCTATGATGTCATCCCCGTTTGTTTTAGGCTAATAAACAGAGACGCATACCTACAAAACACACACATAAAAATTGGCGTTGTCCACTTTTTTACTACTCTTTTTTTTATCTAATCGTTTTTTAAGATAATTATTAGAATATCTTGGCATTATAATGGCTTACTTACTTAAATTTAATTTATTTTTTAAAATATCAGATACGACATCTCGTAGATTAACATAATTATGGCGACTGAAACCAAGTGAACGGCCAGTAGAATATATTTAAAAAACGAGCTAGTTGTCAAAAGATGCTAACTGTCATGTCAGTCAGTGTGACATTCATTCGGATATTATAAACATTGTAACCTAACCTTTGAGAAGCATTGAGAAAGATCAATATGAGCTATAATTATATCAAAGCTGACTCATATACTGCACTGCGACCCATGTTCACAAGGCCTTTTTTATTTACTTACGGTGTATTGATCTTCACAACAATACTGTGCGTAAACTTTACAGCATTCGATATTTATTGCTCGACACCATTGTTGTTGCAAATCTGATCTAATGCGAACCATTAGCTTTCCGGGAGTTTTTGACGTGGTATTTGCATGAAAGAACATACATTTATATGAAAACTACGCGTGGAAAAGGATTCGATTCGATGTCGATTGTCGGAAAAATAATTCGCATTTATCAGTGACAACTGACTGACATCAATATCAGCGTGACAGATACCATAGACAAACCTAGATAGTGGTGGATTTACTTGTAAGGTAATGAAATATCCCTTAGAAAGGTCAAACAAAGTTCAAACGTATTTTAGGCTATAATTTCGTAACCCTTAAGTATTTTTGGATCAAAGTAGGACAAAAGTGTTCAAAAATCCTATCCCTCGAAATATTTTTTGAATGTACCTACCCTACATTGATAAAATATGAATAATGCCAATTATCAATGAGTGTGGTTAGGTGAAATAGATCCTTAAAATTGATTTATTTCTCTGTCCTTGTCTAAATTTATTGGTTATTGTTCGTAGAGACTGCAGACCTCTAAACGTTACGATACATATATACACGTCTCTGTTTCTTCAATAACCCCCATGTATCTGTTCATACAAGCTCGTCGGTTACGGGCACTTCTAGCCTGATCATTTTTCAGTCTCTGAAATTTGATCAGCTTACCCTAAACTTAGTTGCCCTCCCGACTCTTCTCTAAATTTTTATCCAGAAAGTAATACTAATCTTAAAAAAGCATATTTCTAATTATCTTTAATAATCACATATTTTGTTTGATAGAGAACTATCAACAGGAGAAAGCTTTGCGGTTTCACTGGCGCATGGCGTACTGAAAGCTCATTGTGTAACGTAATGCATTAGTGCTGCAACACCATGCTAAAAAAGATTTCCTTTTAACAATTGCATTTTTTTAGGGTTGCCATGCCTACTTCCTTGGTTTCCTTCTCCAAATAAAGTTTTACTACATTATTTTCTTACTGGCCGTTTTTTGGATTTTATTACTTTTAACGGTTTTTTCTTGTGATTTTTAAAACGAATGTCAGATTGATTGTATCGGTATATTTAACTTCGATATGGTAACCCTACGTCTGTTGGATTAGTGTGACGAGGCTGCAGATGAGCCATCATTTCTTATAAAGAATCCAATTTGTTGGGTCATTGATTTGTATGAAAGACGATTGAAATTATCGTTACAATGAGATAGGCGACCACAGAGCGCGGAACCGGAGCGGAGACGACATAGCGATGACTAATACGAGTACATTATACTATCGCAAAAGATTGTCGGCGTTAAAGTATCTTGCTTACTTCAAGTACTCAAAAAGTTTTTCTAGAAAATATAATTAGACGGAAATTGAATTAATATTTATCGTTCAATAAAGCAGCAAGTTAAACGTCAGAGTAGGTCACTGTATCAATAGTTGCCATTTTTTATTTTACGTCATTATCAATACAGTTGACATGATACCTGGGTGGCAGGTATGGCATTAGCATGTCGAGCACTGAGGCACTTACCTTACTGGTTTTCAGAAGTAAAGATTAAGATAGAAATTGCAGCATTTCCCTTACCATAATGTGTTATGTTATGTAGCGATCGTTAAACATACTTATTACTTTAAGATATTTTTTCCGTTGCATTGGTTGTCATGTAAACGTGTTTACGAAGGTTCTTCAATTTTTCGCAGAAAAATGTTTCGCCGATTATTAGTTCCCAACCAACTTTTCGCAGAATTTCATTTCGCCAAATTATCACTTGCCAACTTATCAAAAGATTTAGTTGTATTACCCAACCTCACAGTTGCCAACTTTCGGTTAGTAAAATGTTTTGGTTGGCATAATATTCATTTCGTTGTACAATGTTCCCAAATGTTTTATTGAATAAGGGTTTCTTTTAGTAAATAACTATGTAATATATGTAATAAGCAATGTGGGTAAGATTTCCGTTGAGTTTTTGTTTGGGCACTAATAAAGCGTTTGTGACAAACGCACAAATGACACAATGTTTGACCTATTGATAGAATACGGCAATGTGATCTTGTACCAAAAGTGTGTGTGTTAAATTTCTCAAAAGCTACAATTACTGAGTCTTCGATCAAAATTTGAAGACATTTATTTACAAGGATGCCATTTTCAGTTCAATATTATTATTCATTAGACTCATGTTTTGGATATTTAAAAATAAATATTAAAAAATAAAAATACCCTACCCCAAAACTACCCTATAACAATAAAATATATATACGATTCTGGCGCTCGCCGGCCGCTACCGCGGCACACTCGCTTCGCTCGCTCGGCTTCGTGCGCTGTTTGCTCACGGTTAACCTAACACGCTCCTCCTCGCTTCGATAGTCGTCGCACCTAACTGGACTTTGTCACACATTAGATTTCTGTTGATATACTTATAAAAATACTCTTATCTGTAATTCGTATTGCCAATTGAAAAAACGGTGTGTAACTCTTACTTAGTTTAAGTAAAAAGTTGGTATGAAATTCGTTAATAGTTGTTTGACCTAGTGAAAGATTTGACAAATGATAAGTTTTCCAAACGTTTTGAGTCATTATGATATTCTGCTTACAATAATTCGACCAAATGATACGTAGTCATACAAAAATTTGGTAATAGTTAGTTGTCAAAGTTAATCAACGGCGAAAAGTTGGTTGGCAAGTGATATTCGGCCAAAGGAATTTCTACGAAAAGGCAGAAGACCGTTTACGACGTTTAAAAGTGATCAGGAGCTCATTTGTAATTTACATTTAAAGCACATTAGGCACCTTCCTTTTTAAGAAATCTCAGTTAAACGCCGTCTCATTTAATGCTTATTGTGTAAGAAACTCTGGGACTCTGGGGTTAATTCTCCACAACTATACACAAACAAGCTCAGTGGTTCTGCCTACTTACAGGTTTAATTATGATAATAACGGAGGGTAACGGAGTTCCAAAATATATTGTTAGCTATTTTTAGCTGAATCAGTCTTTAGAAATGTTATAAATACATATTTATTACATACATCCATGACACGACCCATCTTCAAAAGCAACTAAAACACTCAATCTCAGGTGTCGTAACTAGTAGATTTTTGCTTACCTATTTATTTCAGTAGAGCATAAATCTCGAGCGGTTATAGTTTCCTAGCTCGGTGGCGGTCTGCGAGCGCGGGCGTGGCGCTGACAATTGAATTGATAAGCGACTTTCTAGCGGCTCCGGGCCTGCAGCGCGCCATTGTCTCGCGCGCTCCGATCGCGCCCAACGCTGCGCCTGCGCTGCCTATAGCCAAAATAAGCTTTATAACCTTTTTGCAGGGCACGTATCAAATAATAAGTTCGAAAGGATTAAACATAACTAAATTTAAGATTGGTTTTGGAGTCTTTTTGTACTTTTATTTCAACTCCAAATTTGTGTTACTTTTACGGTCATCCCGTAAAATTATAATATCTGTTCGATTCCCAGCGCTGGTCTCTTTTTCTGGTTTTTCTGAGCATCTATGTTTCGGTTTGTATTTTCGATATAACTAAATTTATAGATAATGCTCACTTGATATAATGATTTTTATATCTAGTGTACAGAATTGTTATAAGATAAACCTATTAGAGGTTCTGGTGATTTACAGCATCAATGAAAATTATACTAAGTAATAATTTTGTATTAAGTATGTACATTCTTTTTATGGTTTAAGTATTTTAACAGTTCCCTTTTTGCAGCTGTAATAGCAAGTCTACTGGACGTGAAGCAAGAATAACAATCTTGTCGTCCACCTAATTATAATAATTACTCCAGCAAAAGTCAGAACATGTAAAGTTCAATACATCTTCCTGCTAAAGCTCGACAAACACTGACAGACGTTACTTACAAAATATTGAGATTCGTATTTTCTTTTATTAAAGCGCTAACAGACTGACATGTTTAAACGATTAAATAAACTCGTCATCCACAAGGCGAACATGTCCGCTAGAAAACAAGAGGGCAATCAAAAGCGGCGCCGGCGCAGGACACGGCCGCAGTGGCCGCTTGATGAATAAAATTATAAAATTGAAACACCATAACTGATGAATGATGTTATTACCCACGGCTTCCTCATACATATTCAACAAGTGAGTTATTGAATAAAAGTAAAAGTGAATCTTCTAAGGTCAAATAGATGACTGCTGATTAATTGACATGCTACTGCTACCTTTTGATTGAAGGAAGTTGTTGTAAACATTTTATTATAAAACACCTTATAAAAAATAATGGATAACTTAGCAATAAATTGACCGCCGGCCGTGTTTTCGAAGAAATTGACGCTTCTTAATCGCCGCAATTCAACCACAATTTTCGCCGTTTCTGCTGGCAACTGTTTCACAATCAGTAAACCACTCAGCTGCAAGGTCATCAGGTTTAAAAAAGCTCAGCGACGTGTTTGCTCTATTTTTATTCGCGAAGAAAAAGAATATCAGAATACCTATTTGGAAGTGCGGCGGCAGCAGCCGGGCGACTGGTCACAACAGGAAGTTCAGTCAATTGAACAACAATAAAGATTTATGGTAGTTTTTAAAAATCCGAAACCTGATTACAATATTTTTTTGTCGTCTGTCGCGAAAATTATACGGACAACATATAATCAATTAGGTACCGGTCGTATTCGGTAAGTCCTAACTAAATGATTCGTTGATAAATTTAAATCAAGTTGTATGCATAAATCACTAGATTTTTTTCTCCTAGCTCAAGTAATGGAGACCCGTAAGTTTCGTGTGGAGAGCGAAGGGCCTGCGAGCGATCAGCGGCTGACCTACGAACATCGGCGAAGCTCTGCATCGCACTGCACTCGATTTATTGTAGGCCATGGGGCATTGTGCCACAACTTACAAGCGTCACTTATGCAAAATACGAAGCGCCTCTCTATTTTGAGATAGATATCTATTACAAATCGAGACCGATCGTGGGATTGCAGCGCGAGAAAATATTTTGACGTTACTTCGATTTGCGTAGGTACCGATTATTAAAAGCTTTCAATTTTATGCAGTTATCGTAAAAAAGTTGTTAATTTTGTAGCTCTTTTGATTTCTCTGGATTTATTATTTCATTTCTTTTTAAAACACTTTCTATCACGCGTGTATGATTTATAGCGTTTATCATCAAATCCAGATTTGGACTTTCAAAACCCCATTTACGAAGTTATAAAAATAAAAACCAACAATATTATAACAACAATTGAGTGAACGCATTAAAACGTTTGCTAGTTGCGTTCTATAATGGTGCCATATCTTTATGTGGCATCTCCCATCTCGCTTCGTTAGTATCCTAATCTACTCAACTTATAAACATGGATATCGGTCCATTATTTAATATAATAAGATCCGAATACAGATAAAACACGTGCTAGTATCGTGCTATAATAGGGTGTACGGCTTATTTTGCTCTCAAGGTTATTTATTGCTTTTCACCGTAAAAGGGAAACTAGAAATTAAGCAATCAGCAATTTTATATCGTTATTATCGTACATTTTTGTAACGCAATCATATAATAAAATGTAGGTATGTAAAAGTTAAATATTTACATATTTGCATTGATGTTTTGCGAGTACTAACACGAAAGCAAAAAAAAAAAATAGATTTACCCCTCGTATGCTGAACTAAAAAAAGTACTGAATTAAGGCTCATCTGTTTTAATAAGCACAAATTCTGCTGATTTTAAAAAGATTGTATGTGTAAAGATATATGTTAATACATATTTAATTAGGTACTGGTCTAAAGAGGCTCGGCTCGCTCCGCTCAGCTGTTTCCACCAGAGATATGCTGTGCGAGGATGTGTAAATGAAGCGTTTCTATTGGTTAATGAAAAATATATCCGTCGCAACACATCCTCGCACATTATTGGTGGAAACGCTGCTTATAATCCTAGAAATGCCTGTATAACTTATTTTCCGAAAGATACAGTCTGGGGCCTTATATAACGTTAATTACTTAACGTTAAAATCTCAATTTGTATGGAAACATGAACATCTCAAACGTTCCGCTAGAGGCGCTGTTCGTGTTTCCATATAAATTGTCATTTTAACGCGAACTCGATCGAGACGTATTTTGTAACGGCAAAACTTACACTAAGGGTACTGATGCTTACTTTTCAGAATGCCACATATGGGAACTCAAAACTGTAGTTCAATGTACGTACTGTACGCTCAATGTGCATTTTGCCCTCGCTATCACATAACGATTGCATTTTTTGGGAGCTTTAAGTCCTATGGCGGAAGTAATATTTGACTGGAAGTGTCTAGGAATCTTAAATATTATTTTGTAATCATACTGCAATATATGTAGTTATATAATAATTAGCTATTAAAGAATTTAATTAAGTTGACCGCATTTTTATTTACTCACCTTTTTTACCTACTTGTTACCTGTAAATTGGCCGTCTACCCAACATAGCAGATAGGCAGGCATTCAAAGTATCTACTTGGTAATACTTCATAATTCTCTTTCATAGTCAAAATACCACAAACAAAATGTTATAGGTACTGTTTTATTCTTGAAAATAAGTTATTTCAGAGGGCTTCGGTATCTTGCCTAATACAGCTTTAAATTTATAATTAGAGCTTTGGTAGGTATATACATTTAAAAACAACAGGACAAACATACACATACACACATTAACACACATTTTAAACAAACAAAAACAGGAATAAGTTAATTTGAGTGAAAATTTCTGGTCACAACAATTTGTTACCATCGTGGAACATTTTGCCATTTTGTTTTTTATAGTTGTAGATAAACATTGAATCAACTAATCACGGACGAAATAGAACATATCAAATGTGTTCTTGAAAGTTTCTTTATAAACCGTGCCTCTTGGCTCAAATCCATTCAAGTGAAAGTCAATGCTTTACAGTGTTGTTCTTGATTTTATTGTCATGTAATAACAACAAATATTTTAGTATTTGCTGGTTCTTGGCAATCTTTTATATGTATTTTATGGAGCAGGATATAAAACGATATGAACCCAAAAAGCTTGTCATTGTGTGAAAAAAAAAACATGGTCCGAAAAGCTTAGTTTGTTGTTCGTTGTTGTGTTGTTGAGTAATAAACGCGTCAGTGTAATGTGGTGGTGGTGGTGGTGATAGATGGGTTTGTGTGATTTGGGTGTGTTCTTACAGTGTGGATGTGGAGGAACTGCATGCATACGCATATCTTGCATAAACTTAGCCAGACTGTTCATTGATATGGACCTCCACAAAGTAACGCATGATTCAATTTTTTTTCAGCTTATATTATGTAACATCTTGTTCAAGTTTTAGGGTTCGTAGTAAAAATGGCAAAAAATAACTCTTATAGTGATGGCAACATCTCTGTCAGTCCGTCCGCGGCTAAGTTAGAGACTCTTAGGGTGAATCCAGACTAGCGTAATTTTTTGAGTTGAGGGTCGCGTATTTTCGGTCACGTAATTTGGTTTCATACAATGTGTACAACTCATTTTGAGTCGCCGTGTGGCACAAATTGGACTTTGGTTTATAACCGAATGCAACAGAAATTACGCGACCGAAATACGCGACTCACAACTCAAAAAATTACGTTAGTCGTCGTCGTCGTCGTCGTAGTACTAGAAAAAGCCGAGTACTGCCTTTTCGCAACGTAACGTTTGGCAACTTTTCATTTCGCAAACTCTAAAACTGTAAATATTTCAGGATTTATTTCAGGGCCATCGTGTAGAACCCTTTAGGTTAGGTTTGGTTAGTTTTATAAAAATCCTGAAATATTTACAGTTTCAGAAATATTAAACAGTTGGGAAATGAAAAGTTGCGAAATGAAACAGGTTTGCCAAACGTTATTCGCCGAAACATTAGTAAACCAGAAAAAGCTGTAATTTAACATGGGTGTCGATTACTGTCGATGGCCGAAAAAAAAACCTACCTTCCCTTTACTTACGTGAACTGTAGATGGCTTTTTGTCTGTTCTTTGATAGCTCTGACATCTGACTTCTGTGACATAACGTCACTGCAGTATAAATAATTTTGTAAGTAAATATTTTTTACCAAAATCATTTCATCGTCGAACGACCGGCCTACCTAGTGGTTAGAGCACTTGACTATGAATGAATCTTGAGGTCTCGGGTTCGATGCCCGACGGAGGCAGATATTTATGTATGATCTCAGATCAAATATAAAAGTAAAGATGGAGAGCGGTAAACAGCCAAGTGAGGCCTGTTTTATAAACATGTGTTCGTAGGCCGGTGTTGCCATAATAATTCTCAGTACCCCGCAACTACAAAAATATCGTTATGGTTAATAACGTTTTTATTCATTGCTTTAAATTCATAAACCAGCCTTAAACCAACTACATTAAAAACGTTAGTAAACGTTTACAGGAAACAAATAACTTTACGTTGCGTGTCACGTTAATACCGTTACTACAATAAAAAACGTTGATGAACTTTTACAAGAACCAAATAACTTTACGTTACGTGTCACGTTCTCAAGTTTTAAGCCATAGAAATAATAGAATTTAAAAATAAAAAAATAAAAGATTGTATTACCTAGGCGACTTTTACCCAATAATAGGGTAACTACAATTATTATAATGGCAATACTAGTATTGACGTTTTGTGTTCAAAGCAAAATTCAAACAAAGTTATTTAGATTTTTAATGAAAATATTGGTTTTCGAGTTTACTAGCGTGTGAAAAGTGATTCCATCCTGCTTTTTATTTTTGGATGGATAGTTTTTACATCCTTTCACGACACAATTTGGCATTATTAGTTATATTTGTCAAAGTTTAAGATACATCATGCTCCACGGGAATGCGTTGCTAAGTGATAAGGTTTTGGTGTAGTTTGGTTGCAAGTGTGTGCGTGCCACTGTGTAAGTACACGGATTGGTGTAGTTTGATCGGCTTCACTCGGCTGTTCACCGCTCTCCATCTTTACTTTTTTTATTTGATCTGAGTGTTTGATGTGTATTTTTAGTGCTAGTTCTAGTCTTAGTTTTAGGTGGTACTTATGGAGCCAAAATGAACCTTTCTTTCCTTCTTTCTTTCTTTCTTTCAAAAATACGATCATGTTTGTTGTCGCGTCTTGGTGTTTAATATGTACGTATGTATGTATGTATCTCTGTGTAGCCATGAGCATCACCGGAGGGATCGTTTAATCTTCTCTGTGTAGCCATAAGCATCACCGGTGGGATCGTTTAATCTTCTCTGTGTAGCCATGAGCATCACCGGTGGATCGTTTAATCTTCTCTGTGTAGCCCACCGGTGGGATCGCTTAATCTTCTCTGTGTGGCCACGAGCATCACCGGTGGGATCATTTAATCTTCTCTGTGTAGCCCACCGGTGGGATTGCTTAATCTTCTCTGTGTGGCCACGAGCATCACCGGTAGGATCGTTTAATCTTCTCTGTGTAGCCCACCGGTGGGATCGCTTAATCTTCTCTGTGTAGCCATGAGCATCACCGGTGGGATCGTTTAATCTTCTCTGTGTAGCCCACCGGTGGGATCGCTTAATCTTCTCTGTGTGGCCATGAGCATCACCGGTGGGATCGTTTAATCTTCTCTGTACAGCCCACCGGTGGGATCGCTTAATCTTCTCTGTGTAGCCATGAGCATCACCGGTGGGATCGTTTAATCTTCTCTGTGTAGCCCACCGGTGGGATCGCTTAATCTTCTCTGTGTGGCCACGAGCATCACCGGTGGGATCGTTTAATCTTCTCTGTGTAGCCCTAGCCCACCGGTGGGATCGTTTAATCTTCTCTTTGTAGCCCACCATTGGGATCGCTTAATCTTCTCTGTGTAGCCCACCGGTGGGATCGCTTAATCTTCTCTGTGTGGCCACGAGCATCACCGGTAGGACCGTTTAATCTTCTATATGTGGCCATGAGAATCATCGGTGGGATCCTTTAATCTTCTCTGTGTGGCCGTGAGCATCACCGGGGGGATCAGAAGTTCATTTTTAGGGTTCCGGAGCCAAAATGGCAAAAACGGAACCCTTATAGTTTTGCCATGTCTGTCTGTCTGTCTGTCTGTCCGTCCATCCGCGGCTTTCCTTAGGGACTATCAATGCTAGAAATCTGTAATTTTGCACGGATATATATGTAAACAATGCCGACAAAATGGTATAATAAAAAATAAAAATAAAAATTAAAGTGGGGGTGATTTTTTTTTCTCATACAACCCTATAGTGTTGGGTATCGTTGGATAGGTCTTTTAAAACCATTAGAGGTTTGCTATAACAATTTCGGGTTTTGCTATTCGATTCAGTGATTTGTTTGCGAAACATTCAACTTTAAAGTGCACATTTTTATTAAAATCGAGCGTCGCCCCTCTAAAATCTAAACCGCTGGGTGGAAAAATTTGAAAAAATTCAGAATGGTAGTAGGTATATCAAACTTTCAAGGAAAACTATAACGGTTAAGTTTGCTTGAGAATTATTAGTAGTTTAAGAGTAAATAGCAGCCTAAGATATAAAATATACCTAAACTATGGAAGATTCCGTATAAAATACGAAATCCTTAGAAAAATATTACTTTATTTTTTCGTAATAGCTACGGAACCCTATTTCGGGCGTGTCCGACACGCTCTTGGCCGATTTTCAGGGTAATGTTTAATTGTTTGCGGATTTTTTTGGGGGCCAGAGTCAAATTTTGAATTCTATTTTGTAGAGGACAGTTGACACGTTCACAGTATTCTAGAGTAAAATACCTGTTATTCAGATATAAAATGATTTTATTGGAATTAATAGTCCTTTTGCCTGAGAAAATAATAATGATGGTCTATCAATTTTACAAGCCTCTCAGAAGCTAGGTATCTAAAATTTCGAAATAGTCATGTTTTATTAAGTAATTATAAAGTATTCTCTACAAAATAGCTTTCAAAGTTTGACTCCGGCCCCGAAAAAAATCTACAAAACATTACCCTGAAAAATGAGCTTCTGATCCCACCGGTGATGCTCATGGCAGCCAATGCTTTAGGTTACCTAATAACATAACACAAGCGTTGCTTGCTTTGGGACTAAGGTCAATTGGTGTCAATTGTTCCATGATATTTACTATTTACGGAGTCTACTATTACAGTTCACTACATCACTTCAGTTCTGTACATTTTAGTTCCTAAGTATTTACTAGTGTAATGTAATAATAAACATACTTTCATATTATCTTACTACGTAATGTGTTACATACTATAAAGCATTGAATACATTTTCTATCATGATTGTAATTCACAGGGGGAATATGAATGGATTTTAAAATTCACGATGCATCAAAAGCGGAGACAATATTGTTCGCGAGTCGCGGCGGGGGTCGAGATGACATCTCGCAGCGTGCAGCCTTACCTCTATGAAAAGCCCGCGCCCTCGCAGCGAACTTTCAACTCAGCAAACTACCAACAAAGTTCAATATCCATCACGTGCATTCTTTGCTATTCTTCACAGTCCTTACAACAAACGTTTTAGAGTTTAATTCTAAACAGTCTATTTCACTTATAGAAAATAAAAGCGGAGATAAAAAAGGCCGATAGGCTAAAGTAGTTACGAAATTAAGCAACCAAATAGATTTCGATATTAAAGTTCATTGTTTGATTCGCGACGTGGTTCCTGCAGCGGCGCGCGCGCGGGGTTATCGCGGCCGGGGCGCCCGTCACAGTTCCCACGGAGAGCGGTATTTTAAATACCTATTTATCTACGTACGGCGACAGGACAGAGATGCCTGCTAGTAGCCTCTTCTGGATGGGTCAAGGATTCAGAGGTGAGTGTGCATCCGTGCTCGTCGCGGGCGACCTGGCCTTGCGATTTTACGTCGTGCCATGTTCTATTATTCAATTGCAACTAATGAGCCGGAGCAATCGATTCGGTTTACTTTAAGATATATTGGCTATTATTTGTTATTGTTAATTGACTTGACTTTATTCACACATTGCAAGTAATATAAGCTTATAGGATACATTACCGTTAATAAAGTCATTAACGTGCCGAGTTCCTTAAGCTTCTAGGTAAGTATCACGGAGTTTACACTACCGGGTATTAAATAATTACCTACCTAATCATGGGACACTTGACAGCAATTGACCTAGTTCCAAATTAAGCAAAGCTTGTACTATGGACACTAGGCAACGGATAAACATACTTATACAGTTAAATACACACTTAAATACATATTAAACATCCAAGACCCGAGAACAAATATTCGTATTATTTATACAAATATCTGCCCCGGCCGGGAATCGAACCCGGGACCTCAAGCTTCGTAGTCCGGTTCTCTAACCACTTGGCCATCCGGTCGTCAGTATTTGTGCTCCAATTTTAATTTTATATAAATGGGTACTTATAGAATAAAATAGATAATGGAAAATACTTTTTTATCAGTAACTTCATAACTAGAAATGTTTTCCAAGAAGTATTTAAAAATAATATGCCAAAAATTATAGTAATTGTTGTCTGTATGACGTGGGAATCATCATTAACGGTCTCCGGATTACGCTGATGATTATCACTATGAAAAATGAATGTATTAATAATATCGATAGTAGATCCAATCTCCGTAAGCTCCGAAGGAAGATCGATTCAATAACTCTAATCTAAATTGATGTTTTGGTGGCCATAGAATTTGCAAGCCATCTTCATTATTGTATTGGGTAAGTAGCCATTTCGATTTGTTTCTTTATCTTAAGCCTTCGATCCCGTTATTTGATACACGTTACAACACTTTTGCCGAATGTTTTTGAAAAAACTTTTTAAATCTCCAAAGACAGCCATCCAATCTGTAGTGATAGGCACCACTTTACCGCCACTTACTCTGTCAATTTCTACAGCATCAGAACAAATACGTGTCCATGTGTCAGCAAATGCCATGTACCGGTATTGTTAAGGTTAATTGAGCTGTTGTTAGCTGCGGCTGCGCAGGAAATAATGTAACATTCTCATTAAATAGTGCTGCGATGAATAAGCTCGCTAACACTGCGCTAAGCGTCATGGAATGTTTAAACGCGAACGTTTTTTGCGCTGCTTTTAAATTGTTACATACATAAAACATGTAGGAAGTAACGCGATAAATAATATTCACATAAAAAAACGGTTTTTATTGCTTACTATATAGCAAATTGAACTTTCATGAATAAGGTCATATCGGCTATAACATAGCTAATGATAATCTGAATCAGGTGATCAAAATTGATATTGCGAGAGAGGTGGCTATAAACATGAAGCTTTATTAATCTACCAGGGTTTGTACACAAAAATCACTTCTTATGACGATTATGGTTGGTGTATACGCGGGGCGAGAGCACTGTCCCACACTAAACTGTCATCTTTACGATCACTTGTCTAATAAAACAATCGAATAATTTGGTTACCGAGCCTTCGTGCGATGTGGTTGAGGACCTCGTGTTTTTATTGCAGTTCATAGATTAACAAGTAATGCACAAACGATAAATGTACTCGTTTAACAAATTTTTATTTGTTTATGCCACAGTTTATAGTTATCTGTTTTATCTTTTTATTTTTTGTAGGAAGACAAAGCGAGAAGATAAAGCGTCTGTTTACGGAACACATGACACGGAAAAGCTTTTAATTTACCTTAATTCATTGTGTTGAGGTTTAAGTACGGAGTCTGCGCGGCCTATCGCATGCGATAATTTCTGGCCCTGCGAGCTACGGCCTCGCGCTGCAACGAATGCCGTAATTAAGTGAAATTATTATAATTTTGGTTCAGAATTAAATGGATGTCACAATATCACGCCCTTACAAGTGCGTTAAATCCGTTAAATGTTTCGAGCCTAGGTATCTTGATTGTCAACGGCAATGGCGTTGCGTTGTTTATTGTCCGAGATATCTGGTAACATAAATCTTTTGTGTGTAAGCTTTTCTGGGTCTGGTAGTCTTTAGATGGTAATATATTATAAGTGCAAATGTTATCTTTGAATTATAGTAGCAATTGATTGAGTTATTGATATTTTTGGTTATTAATTAAAGCAGCCGTTTTTTTAAATATTAATTATCTATTTATAAAACGCGTTCTAAGTAATTCCATGGGCAGTGGTTATCATTTCCGATCAGATGACCCGCTAGCTCGTTTTCGTCCCTCTCAAAATAAAAATATATAGTCATGTGCTGTGCTCTACTTCCAGAAAAATCCAAGCAATAAATTTAAGACCATTTTACAAGGGCTTAAGAAGGTGCCTAATTGGTTACAATCCTCGCCTTAAAACTACATCGGCTCAGCAAGATCATCATTCATTAAGCCCGTCGAAATAGCACGACCACAAGAGTTTAACTCAAAAAGCACCAATTGTATCCGTTATCAGTCCATTATGGCCAAACAAATGACACAGCTTAAAGCACTGCTAAAGCCTTTTAGCGGAGTCGTGAGTCCTCGTCGGAGTAATTAACCCGCGCCGGCGCTGATTGCGTCCGAGCCGTTTTGCACAGACTGACACTTATGTAAAATGTTCATTATTAGCTATGTGAATACATTTTTAAATACACTTCTTGCACATAATACTTTTGCAGCTCGCAATGTCAAGTAATCTACAAACACATGTCAAAATTTAATTCAATCCGAGTACTGGAAGTTAGTGGTACCTAGGTGTATTCAGAACAAGCATCCCAATAGAATTAGCGAGCAATTAGGGATTGCGCGTCCGTATTTTACATGGAATTCTTATGTCTCGCTTTTTCATTGTATGACCTGAGACATCTATTTATAGAGATAGCATCATATAGCCTCGTTAAAGCTATGACATAGACAAAAATAAAATGCCCCTCGCGCAAAATTGTATTTTACCACCACTATCTATCTTTGTATTTCCCCTAGGTGACAACAAACATAAGGTACCTACTTATAATACAAGCGAAGTTAAATAAATGTGTAATTTAAACACATATATTAGTGACATATGTTAGCTAAAACCGGCTTCAGAAGATATATACTTATTGTTTCGGGACGTGATAGATTATTTATTAAAAATTTAATTTAATGTATAAAATTTTATTTTAAGTTCGTAGTTAATGAAATTCCAAAGTATCATATGAAATAAAATTATCGCAAAAAAAACTTATGAGGTTATTTATTCAATATAATTTGACGAAATTTTCGAACAAGTAAAATGTCCAATCGATAAGCAGTTTTAATTTGCGTGAGAGTGATCACAAAATATACTAAATATCAAGTGGCGTTATAAACACGAGTAGATCTAAGGCTTTGACAAACAGAGAACTGGCCCTTCTGTTCAGTAACACGACGTCTGCTCTTTGTACAGTGGCCGAAAATGTTGTCAGTTTGTTGACAAATTGCGCGATAAGTACGAGCATGAATTTGTTCGAGAAGTGCCGCCGATCGCGATAAACGTTCAGCTGCACAACTTTTTCCAGTTTAAAATAAGAAAAGATCTTTAATTATTAATAAAAAAACTCCACATAAAGTTACGAAAGTAAAAAAAAACTGAATGTCCGGTATCGTCATTTAAAATGTCTATTAAGGTTTTCATTACGCTGTGAATTTAATTATGTAGGTACTTTACTTAGTACTAACTATTAAAACTTACAAGGAGTATGTATTACGTTATAGCATAGCTAATCAACCACTGAAGCCTAATCAACAATGTTAGCTTAGAACTTGATGTTAGTGGTTTCATAATGCTAGTTAGAAGAGGGTTGAGCAAGCAGTTGGCATATTAATTTCCGTAAACGAATTTTGCCATCGCAGCCCTCTACCAGATAATTGCCTCTAAAGTAGAATCATAATTAAATGTACAAGAAAAAAATTGTAACGCGGCCGTTTACAGCGATAGCATCGCGCCCTAACGGGAGCCCGCTCAGCGCCCTATTGCTAGACCTACACTTTAGCCACTTTTTATCTCCTGCCCTAATTACTTCTTCATGTAATTAGAAGCCTCATAAATGTTGTTGCGCAATGCGGTTTCGAAACAGACAGCACCTCATTAAAAGAGTCGACATTTTGTTTTATTTAACGGTGCCAAATTAAAGTTAATAACATAATTGTCTGCAAGTTAAATTTACATTGTAGTGCCATAAACTAGTTACGCCATATGTTGTTACTATACGGATTTTATAGCCCAGCATTCGGCGCTTTGGTTGAGAAAATCATTTTATTCATTAATTTATTCAAGAGAGTCGTAAAACGCACATATTACGAAACATTTCTATGATAACATCAGCTAAATTAGTGAAACTAGATCTTTGCGTGTTGATGTGGGAATATCGACAGTTCTTTAGCATAAAAGCGTATAAGGCCCAAATACCGATAACATCTATTGTGTTACGATCTTATCAGTGAACGAATTTAGGCCGAACTTCGGAATAAAGATTATACCTAAGCATAGGTAAAGTACCTACCTACCTATGAATTTGAGATAATAACCTTAGCATGATATAATGTGTAAGATGTAAGCACACCACTTACTTCAGCATTAGACGAATGCTTATTAAATACCTCGTCCATTAGTATTTACAACTGGCTTTGTGCGTGCATAAATACATCAGCGCACAGCGTAGCTGCACTCATCGGGCCGATGACTATAATCAGTATCACGGGCTGATGCAAACGCTGAATGAACATTAGCCTCGCGATTCTGAGAGAACGGCTAGCTCTCTGTCGGCACCAACTTTTCCATACTATGTAGTTATGAACTAATAAGTGCATTTTAATTTTAATGCTACAATATTACCTAATGCTGATAAACGTACCTACCTCAAAGATTTCGAGAGATCGTAAATAAAAGCAACGCCTTGTCAAAACCCATTCCTATTATTGTATAGATTGGCGATCACGTAATCAATTTTACGACCTAGTTTATCATTTTATATTGACAGTTTATGGGTTATGGTTTATATTCCTTAATTAAGATATCTATTCAAATATCAAATCGTACTGATTACGCTCAGCTGCCAAGTATCGAAATGTTTCGCTAAATAGGTACGAGATTCGATTAATACGAACGGTTTTAATGTTTTCGGAGAATAGTCATTAGATTACCGTTTGCGCAGGCGCAGGGCAGGGTTACCAGATGAGCCAAAAAATACTGAAAAGGATATTACTGCAACAAAAGCGGCGGGAAAGGATAAGAAGCACTGCTTGAAATCCATACTAATATTTTAAATGCGAAAGTGTGTTTGTATGTTTGTCCGTCTTTCACGCTGTAATGGAGCGACGGATCGACGTGATTTTTGGCATAGAGATAGTTTATGGGCCAGAGAGTGACATAGGCTACTTTTTATCCCGGAAAAATGCAGTTTCCGTGGGAACAGCGCGCGATAACTGAATTCCACGCGAACGAAGCCGCGGGCAAAAGCTAGTAAATAAATAAATATTATGAAAATTTTTATGTATACTACATAATTGAACTAGTCCCAAAAAACTATGCTAAGCTTGTACTTAAGCACCTACTGGGCATTGGAAAAACATAATTATGTAGATATTTAATTACATATTAATCGTCCATGATTCTTGATAACTACACAATATTTACCTCGATCGAGAATCGAACCCAGAACCTTAAGCTTATGGTCAAGTCCTTTAACCACTGGATTTAAAATCAATTATGTCCAATTTCAAAAAAGTCCCATTTTTTTGGAATTAACAAGCAATTACAGCAAGCGAAAATTTAAAGATCCGGGTACCAAATAGCTCAAGTTTTCTTTGTTCCATAGTTCGTTTGATGCTGACAAGACCAAGACATTATCAAACACCGGGAGACTTAGACGAGACGCCTAATACGCTAGACTTACGCGTATAGTGAGTTAGATTTGTGCACACTGTCCAGCGTTAACATCGTCTACGGGCATTGGTAACCCTGGGCCGCCAGAGCCGGGCACGATGCGACGTGGCGCGATGAACGTGTGCGATACCATTCATTAGGCGGCGCGGGCGCAGTCTCACGCGTCAAATTAGCCAGTGCCGCGCTTAATTAGATAGCGTCTCTAGCCATTAGGGTTGCCATTAGATGCCATTTCACTTGACGCAATGGGAGATGATATCGAGGTTGCTGTTAGAGCTATTTCATAAATAATTAAGGTGGCTAATATAAAGGGCAATTCGAGAAGACCATCTGGATCGACTTGGGCCTCGTCTGTCACATTATAAGCCTCTTTTGGCTGTAACAATGCTTTATTTTTTGCCTAAGACGAAGAAATAAGTCTCAAATGCCTAAAGGCTGGCTCAAATGACAACAAGCCATAATGGCCGAGCAGAGCGAGGTGACTATTGTGTGTTTAGTCTTAGTTAAAAACTACTTTTCACTTTGAATGCGAGGAAAAA
Organism: Choristoneura fumiferana; assembly: GCF_025370935.1. NCBI lineage: Eukaryota > Metazoa > Arthropoda > Insecta > Lepidoptera > Tortricidae > Choristoneura > Choristoneura fumiferana. Next base: position 13,885,654 of record NC_133474.1, on the reverse strand, counting down.
ACGCTTTTTCGCTACGTTCTGTTCAAAATTACAATATTAGGTACTTTTTAAAAACGTACGCTCAATATGACTAATGGACATCTGTTAAAATTAAAGTAGAAAAAAAATTATCCGCGGATTTTTCTTTTCTTTTATTGTTTTTTTGTAAAGTGACGCTTTTTTAAATGCTTGCATATTTAGCCAACAGATTCAAACTTGAAAACAATTTGGACTATGGATAAAAAAATGAATTCATCCTGATTGTAATTGAATTGATTCATATTCGTAATCATTTCTGCACATCATTTTTGCACAGTTGTCATTTTGAGGTTATTTTCACGCCCTAATAATTGTCTATACATAATCACTGAAAATGGCGATAATCTTTCATTCACAAACACCGTGATTGGCTGTTTAGGGGTTTCCAAAGTAAATAAAAAATATATATTTTAATCCCTAGAGATTAATGAGGAGCTTTAGTCCCGATATCAGAGACTAAAGTAAGATTTTAAGAGCATGAAAAGTGAAAAATAATTGAAAACCAAAGCGAGAATAAATCGAATGTTTTTTACGCAACCCTGTTTGCATGTATACCTACCTATTCAGGGATCCTGGTTTTTCACTGAAAATACTTTGCCCAAACGATTCATTTTCCAACTGTTTCATATGCACAAACGATATTTTTTTCTGTAGCTGTGAACTATTCAGGATATAGGTAACTATATTAGAACTATCCTGTAGAAGCCATGGGTTAGGTTAGATTAGTTTTATAACAATCTTGAAGTACCTACTTACAGTTAAAAAAAAAACGTTTCTCCATAATGAAACAGTTCGGAAATGAATCATGAAAAAATATTTCGGCGAAAAATTAGAAAACCGTTTATTCATCGCATCAGTCGCACCCCTCAGACCTAAATAATAACAAGACACTTACATGGTTATTTCATGTGAAAATGGCATAACTCGAACTCTTACATAAAGAGATAACACATTAGATGTTATTACCATTATTAGTTTGTCAAACCGTTTAAGCCCATGCTCCAGACATCTAACATCACGAGGAATTCAAATGCAAAATAAACATAAGGAATGAAATAACATTACGAAATGTAGTACTGCATAGTTAGGAAATAACTAGGTAAATATCCCATGCCAGTCGTGTAGGTAAATTAATTATTTAATTCGAATTAATACACTTTTCAGTGACTCGTAAGTTATTGTCTAATTGTTCGCATGTTTTATAAATAACTAGAGCAGCTTGTCGAGTATTATGGAGTTTAATTAAAGGACAATAGCGAGGATCAGCTGCGGACCGTTACGCGACGGCACGCGACCCGCTGCGCCTGATTGCACCGTGCGCCTGAAAATAAAATAACTGGACATACAAACGGAAAATTATTTTTATACTACACTTGCTTCGTATAACATGGGCAGCAATATTGCATGGAATTTCCTTTTAAAAAGAGCAGTATAAAAATCTATTAATATGTACCCCGTTTTTTAATGTGTAGGTAGACGATGGTAATCAATGGATTTAAACAAAAGTTTGTGAGAAACTCGTATCTAAACTCTATGGTTTAAGACACCACACCCCGCTTTGTGTCAGGCCTCCATTGCACATGCGATTATTAATCTGTACTTTACTCTCCTTAGTGAATAAACTACTATTATTTTATGCAGTCAATTTAAATATCTGAAATTAAAATTGATTTCAGTTCGGATGGTGATTAAAAACTTGTACATAGGTATTTGTTCACTAGTGAAGGGAGCACTTACTAGATTATTAACTCATACAGTAAATTGTAGCCGTATTTTTTTGAATAAACTTTGTTTAATTGTATTGCAGTAAAATGAATTTAACATGGTTTTAGGGTTGAAAAAAAATAGTTTGTACAAAGTTTCTTGCAGCGCATTCTTCTTGGCGATTTCCGAAATTATTAGCTAAAAAGGCAATCAACCTGTCACCCTTTTTTTTAGAAAATCCTACGGCAGTCATAGTCTGCACGATGAACCCATTGTGCATCTAGATCAATGATGCTCGGTGCCAATTACGAAGTTGATGCGGTCATTGTATTGCAGTGGGTCACCACTGCAATACAATGACCGCATCAACGCAGGCGTCAGCCTGGTGTTGCCTCGTGTTATCAATTAGGCGAGAGCGCTGCAAGCGCATCTTGTTCGGAACCCGTTGCACTCGATTACTGGACACACGATGCTATTTGCTGATAAAACGAGACGTTAATGACTCTGGTGTTATAACAGCATACGTTTTATTAATACCTAGTTATTTATAGAACGATCTCATTAAAAACTTTGTCCAGAAAAACTTGGCAGCAATTAAAAAAAAAGTGTATCGATATCGTGCTCACTATTTAAGGCCATTTTAAAAACATTCCTTCTTCACTGTAAAAACCGTTTCCGTCATTAAAGTGGAATTCAGCCCGTTCCCGCAACTAGAAATGTTTTAGCACATGTAATAATAAGTAAGTGAAATACAATTATAAGCGTAATTATGTGGAAGTTTTTCAAGAGCAGGTGTAGAACTGCGACCACCACTCATAATTCCTAGTAACGGAATTGGCTTAGGGCGATACTAGGCAAATGTGGTAGTAGGCAGTTGAATTACTAGTCCACCACGCACATAATCGATCCCTATGTATTCCATAAACACCTTTAGCTAACGTTGGTTATCTATTTAGATAATTGGACGTTTACATTTTCATGAGGTAACGGTGAATGATAGTTGACAGTACTTGGCAGGTGCGTATATAATCTAACATTATTGTAACAAAAAAAACGGCCAAGAGCGTGTCGGGCACGCCCGAAATAGGGTTCCGTAGCCATTACAAAAAAAATAAGTAATATTTTTCTAAGGATTTCGTATTTTGTACGGAATATTCCAAGTTTAGGTATATTTTATACCTTAGGCTGCCATTTACTCTTAAACTACTAATAATTCTCAAGAAAACTTAACCGTTATAGTTTTCCTTGTAGTTTTGATATACTTACTATCATCCTGATTTTTTTTAAATTTTTCCACCCACCGGTTTAGATTTTAAAGGGGGGGGGGGGATGCTCGATTTTAATGAAAATTGGCACTTTACAGTTGAATATTTTGCAAACAAATCACTGAATCGAAAAATCGTTTTAGCAACCCACAAATGGTTTTAAAAGAACTATCCAACGATACCCCACATTCCAAGGTTGGATGAAAAGAAAAAATCACCTCCACTTTACGTCTATGGGAGGTACTGTAAAAAATTTTTTTTTGTACTTTTTATTGTACCATTTTGTCTGCATACTTTACATATATTTTCGTGCAAAATTACAGCTTTCTAGCATTGATAGTCCCTGAGCAAAGCCGCGGTCAGACAGACATACAGACAGACAATCATGGCGAAACTGTAAGGGTTCCGTTTTTGCCATTTTGGCTACGAAACCCTAAAAAGCATGTTTATGGTGTTATGTATGTATTGATACAAGATACACTATAGATGTACAAGTATCTCCAAGCGATCACTGCTCTCGTGATTCGGCGAGCGGACGGTTGGTTAAATCTCGCAGCACATAAATTTGCCAGGTTCCGTTGTGAAAGCCAATATTCTTTGCCGCGTTGAGCGAGGTCTATTTCTTACATTAAATAAATTACTTTGATATTACAAGAACGAATCGGTAGAACTTGTTCTTGGCGGACGTGTCTAGACGTTTCATCGCAAACATCAATTCTGCATTAGTTTTGAAGTTTTAAACACGAATTTGTTGCGTGAGTTTGATAGAATTCGCCGTACCGTGTTATATTATGTAGAGCATCCAAAGTGTTTATATTTTATGACAACTTAGCGGGTCGTTTGAATTTAAATGGTCGCAAATGAAGTCGATTTCCTTATCTTTATGGAAAAGACGTTAAATTTACAATGCTTTTTCGGAATGATTTCTTACATTTTACATGACATAATTTTATTTTTACACGTTTAATAGGTACCTACATTATTAAGTACCTATGCCTATATAGGCTTGCGCTTTAACATAACGTACCTAACCATAATGCAGGTATTTTTGGCATCAGCATAGATGGACTGTTTATGCGATTTCCTTTTGGCATGCCACCAAAAAAACACAATGTAAGACCTTTCTGTACTGGATTCTGGGAAGTAAATACTTTTGACTTTTTTACTTTTATAACTTCTGCAAAAACTTGCATACTTCGATAACTTTAAACTGTGATTAACCATACAATTAACAGACGGCTAGCAATGAAAGCTCGGCAAACGGAGCTGTCGAAGAACAATGGCTGCGAGCGCCGTCACGAGCCGACGTATTGCCATTACACGTAATGCGAATAAATCCGATCGGTGCCGTAAGTGCCCGGCCAGCAGGGCTACTATGAAACTAGAAACTCGAAGTTCGTGTCGTGCGGTCCCTCTCGCTCTCGTATTAAATAGTAAAAGTGTCAGAGGGACCGCACGACACGAACTTCGAGTTTCGAGTTTCGTAGTAGCCCTGCAGGTCAAATTGCCAATCTGCATGACCCTTTTACGATGGGAATACGGACGAGATCACTCAATACGTCTTGTTAAGCCGTGTAACTGTTATACTGTTACTTCCATTTAGTACCAGTAATATTAATACGTGTCTTGCAAGTAATGCAGTTTCAGTTGGGTCATATTCAGTTAATAAAAAAATTGTTTATTTGAGTTTAAGAGTTTCAGGATTTTTTTCTAAAGATATCGATATCGAGCGTGAATTGAAATCAAAACAACAGCAAAAATCGTTTCCTCTTATATTATAATTCTTAGGTGGATGGTTCTTGTTCTGATTGATGCGCTTCTGTTCATCAATAACGTCGTGTCGGTACGTCGCAAGCACGTCAAATTACTGCGTGCCGGAACAAAGTTGCTTGACTAACACATTTGCAGATTTGCAGTTGGGCTATCTAGCGATTAGTAGGGGCATTCGCATCCAACCCACGTTCTGAAGCCTGCGAACCGTAGCCTGCTACGTTTCCAATAACAAATTTATGACTCAATTCAAAAAGAGGAATTATGTGCCTAGATCGAACATTAGTACAAACAGTGCGCTTCCAATTATTTACGACACGGAGCGTTTGCGCCGCCAGCCAACTATTTCACAATGCAATGTTCACGCCTTTGACTATCGACTAAGTTCAAATGTAATTTATTTTCAGCTAATGCTAGTTGGGGTTTAGGGAGAGTTGGCAGTTAAGGTTTGCTATGTTTTAGGTGCTTATAATTTGCGTATAACATTAATCACATTATGTCTAGTAAATATTTAATTGATTCTAGTGTTATTTGCGGGTTATCATTAGATATAATGAAGAATATATATGATTTTTTCCTTGATAGTACTATATAAAACTATGTCTTTACATGAAAAATAATAATTTAAGACTTACGAATCAAGCCATAGTTTATATCGTGGATTAAACAAAACAAGATAAAAAACACGGGATACTTGACACCAATTGACCTAGTCCCAAAGTAAGCCAAGCTGTGTTATGGATACTAGGCAATGAATAAACATACTTCAATTGAAGTATATATATATATACTTCAATAGATAGATATATACTTAAATAGAATATTAAACATCAAAGACTCGAGCGCAAACATTCGTATTATTCATACAAATATTTGCCCCGATCGGGGATCGAACCCAGGACCTCAAGCTTCCTAGTCAGGTTCTCTAACCGCTACTCTATCTGGTCGGAATACGCAATCTCTATCCATAAATCCTTTTTATAACCACATCAGACCTTCACGACTTAAATACCAATAATTTCCTTTTCTTAAAACATTATTTAAAAAATATTCTAGATTTTTTTCCACAAGATTACGATCATTAAGTCGCACTTTGAACTACGAGTTCCCCATACCTCTAGGACTAGGTTATGCGGAAAAAGCTCGACTCCATGACGAACGGCGGCATCGATGTTAAAACTCAACTTGTTTTAATCATACACGTACGCAAAATGCTTTTTGTTGCCAAAATCGATTAAATATTAATAAAAGACTGTCATTTAATTAACATAGATGTGTGAACAGCTGATGCTCATACTGAATGACTTAAGTTGCGATTGACGTTTGCACATCTCATTCTATTTGTTCCTATAGATCATTCGTGTCAATGCTAATGAGCCTGCCAATCTAATGTCTATGGATGAAGCTGTTATAAAACAATAAGCCTTCTCAAAGCCTGGCAATTTAGCCAGTGACGCTGAATACTTTAATATATGAACCAACATCTAGGTATAGTACAGTAGCCAGCATTCTTAATAGCTTACTTTTATACGCATCCCTTCCTTAAGTTGTTAGGTACCTTAAATTAATGATCACTAATGGTACAAAAAAAGTAGTGGCAATTACAGTGCACATGGAAAATCGAGACTAAACTTTAAGCTGATACTTTAAAAATGTACCTAAGCTTTAAATTTCCTGAACCCTGTACTTTCATTGGTGATTTAGTAATTTTGCGTATTACTGACTTTAATTAGCTGTAGCAACGCAACACGTACCTTTAAAGAATTTAAGCTTAAGATATAAATACAGATTAACTTCGTAAGAATTTTTGGCAACTGACCTTTACGGAACCTTGTTATCAAGAGATTTAAATGAACTAGAGCCTGTTTGTAACGATTCATAATCCATAAAACATACATAGGATAATTAATGAATTAGGCTCCCAACCACCAAGAACCAAATGACCCAGCAAGTCAAACTCGATAAAAATTTCCTAGGTACAATAAAAACCATTACATAATAAATGCATTTTTGTGTCAAAAGTTTCGCAATCAGAGTACAGTACAGTGCATAATGTTTTGCCATCGTATTCTGTTGGAAAAGTTTGTATTTATATTGCTTTCTCAACTAGCTTACTAAAGCTAACTGATACTAATTAAGAAAGCAATATAAATACGACAAAATACGATGGAAAAACATTATTCACTAAATCTGTCACTCAGTGTCTAGTGACAGTTCACTAGATCTGAAGTCCGAAGAGGCTGAATATTTAACATTTACTTATGTTTGACATACAGTTGCCAATTACCGATCAAATAATTAACTTAGTAAGCCACAATCATGGGAACGCACGGTGTTTTCCTGCTTTCTCACTGCCCACCTGCTATTTTCATGCGGCGTCCGACCGCAGAATCAATGGCGATAATTGTCCGGAACCATTGTCCGGCTCACCGACTACGCTTCACTTCAGCGCACGTGTTTAATCATTAAAATAATTGCTGGTGGTTTTATATAGGCTTAATTACTATAATAAGACGTAAATATGGGGTTATTGTGGCTACCCCGCGCTTCACTGCTTCCGGCTAATTCGTGATATCCGGTACTACCCAAATCGCATTATTTGATAAATTATTTATTTATTTATCTGAATCAATGTTAGTTTCCAATAATAAATCAATTTATTTTTATTAATATTACTTGGAAATGCACTGGTACGTTTATTTCTATGACAAATTCTTGCGTCAATAGGTTTAAGTTTTGTGATGAAGTCCCGTGATATTTTTTTTGACAAATTTTGACGTTATGAATTAGTTGCGCCCACATTCAATTTCTTCTTTCATTATCACTTAGTTTGCTTAGGTACAAATTTTCCAAGGGCAGACAGATACAAAATACTTTTTGAAACCAGTTTCACAACTTTTAAATAAGTACTTATCAAGTTGTGCTATATTGGTAGAGCACTAAAGATTAATCCTATTGTCATAAAATATTATAAACGCGTATCTTTGTAAATGGACAATGGTCCAATGAGCAATGGCTGTCGTTGTCGTCGCACTTGACCAAGACCGGTAATGTATTACAAAATGCGTTATTAATCGGTGTTTAAGTTTCCATCTTTTATCAATTAAGGCCTGGCTAAAAACTACGAAATATGCATAATGACAGGCTTAATATGATAGCTGCACATCGCAATCGACGCTTAATCTGATCTCTCGTAATTTATCAGTCTGCTGCGACGTTTTATCCCATGCCGCAGATGAATTTAATTTGGTTTTAACAGCATAGTATTCAAATTTATGTAATCAATCACCGGATTGTTATGAAAGTGTGCGATACGAGATTTCTCGGGTGGATTTGCATCATTATTGCGATACCGTGACGAGGACAAGAGAGACGTCTCGTCTCGTGTCTATTCGCGACGTGCGATGACTTTTTTTTTTGCTGTCAGTGTCATTTTTTTTACTTGATTTCGCGCGTCTCGCCAAAACATTTTTCTATCGTAGTTGGTCCGTTCCCGTGACGTGATATTTAGGGCGACCTATTCGAGGCTACTTATTAGTCCTTTATCCATAAAGCACTCGTGTGTAGTCAGTCTATTTATATATCATTTTTCAGTTTGAGCTTTTGTTCTATCTGTTTAGTTCTGTCAAATTGTAAATTTATTCACACAGGTTTTGCGTTTTCGTTCCTATAAATTATTTCATGCATTTTTTTCTCGTAGCATTTTTACCCAATTTTTACTTTTTACATTTCAACTTGCTGACTATTATTTTACTACATTTTCCAATAGGTTAAAACTTAACTACGAGATAATGTAAGAACGTACAATTTTCTTTGTTTTTTTAAATATATATTTAAAATAAAATGAAATTTAGAAAATACCTACCATGTAGTGAGGTAGACACCACAATTAGAAATCTTTCTGCAGACACAATCAAATTGTAGCAACGAATTCACCAAATGTTTCTTGCGTTTCCAGTCGATGTTTTTATCTATCTTTGTTACATCTGCATGTCAAGCTTCACCCCGACAACCAACGATTTTATAGCACTTTAAAACTTGTCAAAGTATACTCATCTTAATTTACCAAGCATACGGACATATCTACATAGACGCGTATTCATCGATTCAGAATAAGTATACTAAATCGATTCGCGTATTTAACTAACACTGACGTTACAAGACAATTTGATCACTAACATTTAATTCAATCAACAAGATTATTTACGCAACAAGTTACCTAGAGTATTGCAATTATTTGTGTACATCATGGCATAAAAATGTTACAAAATTAGCCAGAATACAAATTTTCAAATCATTCATGCAACACAGACACTTCACTCACTTACAAGTGCTTCCCACTATCCCACTGCGTTCTTAATGATCTTTCAAAATGCGTACCAGACAGTTTTAAGATGTGTGTGTATTATTTGGTGTCTGACAACTTCAGTTATTAACATTTGTACCTCATTAGATGCCATTCGGGAGGGGCATGCGAGTGTCTAGGTCACGTGAATGGACTCTGCCAATAACTCACCGTCATCGGACAGCAAGCATTTATTGTCCGATTTTAATGGGAGGATCATGCAAATTATCACGTACATTTTAGGATAAATTATTTCGTTTGCCTAGCTTTAATTAGTGATGTTACTGCGTTTCATAATAAAATATTAATTACAAGCTATACAGTAGATTACAGTGAGAGGTTGAATCCCCGAGACTCACGCCCGTTTGGCCTTCTTAGGGTTCCGTAGCCATAATGGCAAAAACAGAACCCTTATAGTTTCGCCATGTCTGTATATCTGTCTGTCTGGCCGCGGCTTTGCTCAGGGACTACCAATGCTAGAAAGCTGTAATTTTCAGTATTAATTTATTTGGCAAAAACATAAAACATAAGACTTATAAATACTAGTACTTACAGAAATTATGCACCCTGGTAGGGTATAGCCACATTTGTTATGTATGAAATTATAATCTAATTCTATTACACAACTAGAAAATAGATTCCTACATACCTGCCTAAAAACTACCTACTTAAAAAACACTAGACTTAAAAATAAAAAAAAACTATTATTGAAATTGCACAAAGTTAAATTATGTATTAGGTATGGCACGATAATAATTTGTTTCTACCTAAATGTGTATTAATTTAATATAATATCACAACAAATTTATTTCTATACAAACAAATAAAATATCTATATTTTTATTCATTTATAAAGTCTGTGATAGAATAATAACATTTTTGTAAAAGGTCTGTTTTTAACTTAGCTATAAATAAAGTATTATTTTTGTTATTTTTTGTATTTAAAGGCAATTTATTGTAAATGTTAATTGATCTATAATACGGGCTGTTTTTGTAGATGTCTGAGTATGGGTTCAGGAAGAACTAATTTATGGGTTCGACGGGCACTTCTTGAAAATTGGTACAAATGTAGGTTTTTCCTGACAAATATTGCTGTTTCTAAGATATATAGTGATGGTAGGGTTAATATATTTAAATGTTTGAAATGTGGTTGCGTCCCCCCTCTAAAATCTAAACCGGTGGGTGGAAAAATTTGAAAATTGCACAAAAAGGAAATACAAAAATGTTACACAAAAAAGAAAGTGCTAAGTACAAAGGCGGACTTATTCCTGAAGGGATTATTAAAAGTTTAAGAGTAAATAGCAGCCTAAGGTATAAATATACCTAAACTTGGAATTAACCGTACATAATACGAAACCCTTGGAAAAGTATTACTTATTTTTTTCGTAATGGCTACGGAACCCTATTTCGGGCGTGTCCGACACGCTCTTGGCCAGTTTTTTCTACTATTTGCATTGCCTATCTTATTTTCTTAGAAAATGCGTTACGCAACTATTCAAGAAGGTAATCTCAGTGCGAAGCATAATGAAGTCGAGGGAGACACTTATCTCAATAAATGAGCCATTATTCGAGACAACTGGCTTCATATTTTTGTCCGTAGCTGATCTATTACATATTGTCCTACGCATCAGTCACTCGCAATCTTATCTGCGCATCGTGGGAGCGCAGCACTCACTGTTAAAACCTATTCGTTAATTTAAGTTGCGACAAATGGACCTGAGAAGGAAATTTGGCGCAGTATTCAAATTATCTTAAATTATGAGAATTTGCGAAATCCTATATCAGAGGATATTATTAACATAAAATATTAGCATTCGCATCATAATCTCCTGTTTACAGAAATATTCTAATTCATTAAGAATTATAGCTGAATTAAATTGAAATATTTGAAATATCATTTAATTTGTCATTTAAATTATAACAAGGAGTTTATGTATGTATTTGTATTTTTAAAGAACTGGGCAAGACGTTTGGCATTTCATTTCTAATTAATTAATGCCTTTACATATTTTTCTACAAGCTTAATTAGATCATTTGACAATCTAACAATGAACTGACACACCCTTAATCTGAGCTAACTGTACTTAGACACAAAATCGTTCAAACGGTATAAAACGCGTAGGTAAGTTCGTCGTACGTAGAACACGCGTTCCAGTAGTAGATACTAGGGTAGTGCAGCGTAACCGTAGTGCACACGGTAGCATCGGCGACGCCCGCGCCGCCCGTGAGAACTGAGTAATTGATCTCGCTAATCTCATCTAACGACCAGTCTCACCTCACCCGATAACATCTAAGCATACGAGTGCAGTACATTTGTAACTGTTAATGATATGTTTGGAACGTTGCATTAAATATTTGTAGCTTTGCTAAATCATGAAGTCGTTTGGTAATAGACAGTTTTTTAGAGTCCCGCAGTCAAAATTGGGAAAAGCCCTTATAGTTTCACCATGTCCATCTACTGTCTATCTCCAGCTTAGCACAGTGATTCTTAGTAAGTAAGAACTAGAAAGCTGTAATTTGGCATGTCAACAAAGCGGTAGAATAAAATTTTGGAAAAATAATTGTATAGTGCACGTTACGTACCCTACGTGTAAAGTAAGGATGTTTTTTTTTATCTCATCTATTGATCAACTAGCTGCAAAAAATATGTAAAATCAGCAAACTAGCAAATAGCTAATCAAAATTCAATATTGACTGTTTGCCGGTATTAGTACGAAACTCTACACAGCGCGTGGTCGACTCGCACTTGACCAGTTTTTATAACTAATAACCTTACTGTGAATTCGGTACTAAAATAAATTGGGTTGCCTTTGTGCTATCTGCACGTGAGGCCCGTTTATTACTTGTTTTAATGCTAAACATATAGTAAATAATGTAGGTGATAAATTATTCAAAATAAGATGTTTAACAATTTATGACTTTTAGACGACCAGATGGCCTAGTGGTTAGAGAACCTGACTACGAAAGCTTGAGGTCCCGGGTTCGATTCCCGTGTCGGCACACATATTTGTATGAAAAATACGAATGTTTGTTCTCGAGTCTTGGGTGTTTAAACTGTTTAATATATATTTAAGTATGTATCTATATCTATATAATTATATTTATCCGTTGCTTAGTACCCATAACACAAGCTTTGCTAAGCTTACTTTGGGACTAGGTCAATTGGTGTGAATTGTTCCGTGATATTTATTTATTTTATTTATGACTTTACTTTACTAACATTACAAAGACAAGTAGAAATAAATTTGATGCTAGTGATTACAGTAAACGAACAGATGCAGTTACTTATTACAGCTCACTTGTTTCGTAGCCAACTCTTAGTCGTAACCGATAGTAAGCTTCAGAACATAGCAAGCCTCATCCAATATTTCGTTATGAACCAGCCATAAACCTTCATCATCGATGCAATGTTGATACAAAGCATTGGCTACAGCGCTAAGCCCGTCAGATCGCATCAGTACGCTCGTCTGGCTAAATAGAGTTTCATAACTGTACAGTTAGTCACCTCATTCAAGGATTATGCGGCGGCTGGTACTTGATTGGCTTTTTCTCACACGGCTGCCGATAAATGCGTCAGATAAGCCTCGCCTTCGATGACTAACTGATCTGATCTAGACTGATGTGATTTTAAAGATGTTCCCAGCCACGCGAGATTAGAAACTGCCGTTTAATTCTACGAGTAAGCTACTGTCCGTAAGCATTGGCGATGTTAGCATTAGTATGATAAGTTATACAGTATTTATAAGTATATCTACCTTGATCACGAATCAAAACCGTTCCAGTGGACAATCAGCTTTTGCATAGTAACTATTCAGAATATAGTAATTTCAGACAGATTCATTACTTAATACGATTAGTTGATAACACATTTTTCTATTTCGTTTCATCTGTTTATTTTACTTTTAAATCAGTTCACATTCATTGTACCTACAGATATAGATTTTCTTTTTTTTCATACAAATTAAATACTGCTATCAATGTACGCCATCCCAGAACACAACTGACGTCGCCTATCGCGCTACAAACATCAAGCATTTTGCTTTACATTGTTTCTTCGAATAAACTTTAAAGTGTAATATAAAATCAAAAACTAACTGATTTAAAAGTGGCTGAACTAATGTTGTTCAGTTTGAGGAGTATGTTCTATGTCTTAAATATTTGCTCATATTACAGGCCACACCTGGTATATACTTTTTTACCTTTCTTCTCCACAAACTTCCTTTTCTTTTATTTCACTTTCTTTTTTTTTAGCTTTTGCAGCGGAGAAGTAAGGTAAAATAGTATATTTTACTGATATCAACCTATGCAAAGTAATACCTGAATCAATCAATTAGTTCACATTATTAAGTGAGTATACTTCCAACTCGCTTCTGACTAATTTATACCGGAAACAACAAACCACAACCCCAAGCAGGGCCCTTAATTTTAATGGACAAATATTTAACTTTTTCGAACGTATATTGTCTCGAACAGGACACGTCGGCCGAGTTAACCTTGTTGCGTTAATGCACCCTAATTTCACCGGCGTGAATGCGCAGCGAAAAACTGACATGTCAGCCTGTTTGCACGACTTGCCCGTGAATTGATACTTACTGTCCCGAGCAGCGCGCACGCACGCCGGTCACGGATCCTGCGGCTGGCGACGACTGTCCGTAACAACATGAGACAGTGTAAGATACGTTTTTTCGTGCGAGAGTAATGACGTCTTCGGTAAAGAATATATCAATATACTTTTGATACGGCAAACTCAAAGCTAAGATAATGGATAAGAAAATAATTTTTGCCATACAAAATTAGTGACCATCATCAATCATTACACATCAAAAATGTATGGCGAGGGCGCATTAATTATACAATTAATAATAAATATTTGTAGCGTTGTTGTGTTTTTTGATCGTTAATAAAAAAAAATGTAGGTAAGGGCATTATCTATACAAAGGTCAAACCGACAGAGATAGTGAGATATGTAAATTGTAGTCATCTACAATTGAAGTGAGTGAGTGAAGGAGACGAATAAAGAACACTTCTAAGATGTCTGATTTTTAATTAGCACCCCCAATAATTTATATTGTTCTCTAACAAGTGCCTAACTAAGTATACCTACTTTATGGTTTCCTTTAACCGAAATGATTTATTATTGGTAGAGTCACAATTTGTAGCTAGTTGCCGTAGTACCATGCTTTCACAAAACCTCGACATTATCTAGCAATATTTAATTGCTCAATAATTGATCATTAATTGAGAGAGCCCGAGATGGCTTAATTATCCTCTTTCTCACAGTTCCTTTCAGCCATGATTCCTTTCGAACCTTGCAACATTTTCAACATAAAAAAATAATTAAAAAAAGAGCACCATGCTTGTCGAAATCCTATTTAGTAGGTAATAATCACAATCAAAAATACTAAAGAGTTAGGATTGTCTATACCTTCTGAATCATGAATACCTCGAAATTATAGAGCGCAATCTGCGCAATGCAGCTTCTTGAGGTCGGAAGTCTCACGTACCTACATATTTTTAGACGCTCTTCTAGGCACTGCACAGCAATTGGGGAACACCAAATAAGAAACTATTATTCTCAATCAGTAGAGGCTCGCGGTTGACCACAAATCATGGGTGTATATGTAAGTTTGGTAAGTATAAGAATGAAGCATCCTTGCATACCACTTACCTAATCTACCTTGAAATACTACCTGTTTGTAATATTAAGGAAAAGCAGATACAGGCAATATTTTATATTTTTTTTAGCTATTGATCTGGATGAACATCAAACAATCTAGTAGACATGTCGTTAGAGTTACAAAAAAATCAAATCGTAAAAATCACTTTGTATCTATATCGAAACTACAGTGATGGTCCATGTAAAGGGTTTGAGGGCTGATTAGCAGAAGCGATGGCATCTTAGGGCGAAGGGCAGATCCACGATAAGTCGCCGACGTTGGCAGCGCATGCGTAATTAGAGATAAACAGAAAATAATTGGCCGCAATCACGAGCTATAGCGAACGTGCCGAGGCGGTGCCGCGATCGCTTAGCGGAAGCCCTCTGACGGCTAGAATAGAACATTCTTAATGAGACTAACGCATTAACAGAAAATCGTGACACAATTAAAGTTATAATACCTTAATTGGTGAGAGCTAACGGAGCCGTGTCGATATATCTTGTAACGGCGTGGTTAACGTTGTTTACTACGCGGGAAATGTATCATTTGTTAAGTAGAGTGGTTGTAAATCATCACTCAAGTGATTGCTTTGCCGTAAAAAAAAACACTTCTTTAGCGCTTTTTAGACCGTTTTCTATGAAGTGACGTGCGTTATAAGCCCAGTTTAGACCTGCAAAAATATCGTGCAAGTTGCATTACATGGCGTCGCTCGATTGATCACTTTAATATAGTTCTCGTTACGGCCTCGCAATGTAATGCAACTTGCACAATTTTTCTTGTAGGTACTCAGCTATGATAAACGATTGTTTCAGATTTTTTGTGAACACGTTTCTCACTATTTCAATATTTACAATGCTATAAAACAGCGAAGTAAAATGTCACGCAATTATTTTAAATAATATTTTCGTTCACTTTTTTGTACTATATTGTAGGATCACTTCGATGCGGTCTGTCAAGAGAATTTTACTTAGAAAAATATCATTATATATGTAATTTATAATTTCTAAAATAATATTATGTCCTTGGCTGCAAAGTTTAACATTTCTACGAATACCTGCCAGAGAACTAATTTTATTTCATTTATCTAGGTACAAATGTGTCAAACTCACACAGCAGTTAAAATATAACAACGACCTAACAAACCTCTTTCCTGTAGTAAATTATAAATTATATACCCATTAAAAACAAAACTAATTTTGCATAAATATCAAAATGTTCAAACTAATTTGCGATCTATTAAATACACAACACTAAAAAGCATTCCCTTCTCTTTAATTTTGATTCATCTGGACATAAACAAATTGCTACATAGGTACCTACTAAGCCATAAATCTGACCTCAACTCGTGTTCACTTGGAACTGTCATTAAACATTAATACCCTTTTAGCGTTCCGCTCAAAACTAGTTCACGTTTGTTGCAAAATTTTACAATTCAATCATACTGCCTCCAGGTCACGGGTCAGTCTGTGAGTCTGACAACAAAGCTTTGCGCAAGCGCGTCTCATCGATCAAACAAACAACTCGAACAAATTGCTGTACTTACAGAAAACACCTACTTCTCACGGAAAGTGAAAAATAATCGAACATGTTTCATTTGACTTGCTATATTAACATACAGGTTATATATATTCTATGTATGTATAAGTGACTCAATGCCTCCAACTCGCGACTAGATACTTTATATTTAAAAATCTTAAAATCGAACGAACTGTTAATTGAAAATCTGCATAATATTTAATTTATGTAACTAAATCACGATCGAGATTGAGTCATACGGTATTTAGATTGAAATAAATTATTAATCTCAATTAATAAACTGACAATCGTAATTATTAATTTGCGCCGTAAATTAAGCCCTGGAGCGTCCAATTAACACTAATGTTATCGGTCAAATGCCGGCTCGTAACTCATAGAATCAAGAGTGAGAGTCTGTTTACATGGTGCTCTAGGACGGAGCCGAGGCTGAGGCTCGAACATACGCAACGCACCCAAGCTTGAGCAAGGACTCTATCGAGTATTTTACCTAAACAACTTCTGATGATTTAAATGTTTCTACTAAGCCAAGTAGTAAAAACCGACACTAACATCAACTTGTTGCAGATTTATTATTACGTATTATTAATATTGTATGCAGTGGACAGAGCAGTGAAAGTATCGGGGGGAGGCTTTTGCTCAGCAGTGGGACAGTGGGCTATTGACAATAATTATTATTATTTTATATAAAGAAGATGTTATGAACCATCAGCCAAATATGTGGTCTACGTCTACCACCCTAAAGTTGATAATCGTTTGCATTTTATAAAACAATAATGCCAATAGACGTGACTGTCAACTTGAAAGTTCGACTTTAGCGACATATTAATTTGATAGGAACTTGTTTAAAAATTGATAGACCACTTATTTGGCTGATGGTTCATACCTACCAATTAATTAATACACTAAATTATTTGGTTATACTATAACCACATTACCTTAAAAGAGGTCACATACTATATTTATGTTAATTTATAGATTTTATAAAAAGATTATAAGTAAACTAAGTAACACTCTAAACTTATAGTTAAAGAAACACCTAAATGTCGAAATATGTTATTCGGTAAGTGTTCTTCTACACTTAAGTAGACACTGATTATAGTTACCATGGTGTGCAGTCGTGTATAATTGTTACTTATTGCTGTAATGATTGGGTTCTCGATAATTTTAGAGAGTATCCTTGTGAATAGCTGCAGGTCGCTGTTTATGGGGATACGTGAGGTTAGACGCAGTGCTCTCACCTCTGGAGACTGAGCGGCAGATTAACGATGCGAAATCGATGTTTGTACACGTCCAACCTCTTCCAATAATAGGAGCTGATCGATCTACGAGGCGGTAAATTGCCAACTACAGACGCACTTGGGAAATCACGAACCGGCACATTGTACTGCCATAATGAGACCACCAATAACAAACGTGTATTTCGAATACGCTATAATTGTCATTGTTTCTGCAAATAAGACAGCTTTGAAATTATTTTCTGGGGCCAATTATGTAAATATATAAAAGGTTTCATCTCCCGTTAAATAATGTTTATACTCTGTTTAACATACGAGTAATTCGTATTCTCGCTGCAAGTACACTCAATTTACGGCACAATTGAAAAGGTATGACTACGCGTTCATACAGCCAGCCGAGCCATCCGAACTGTAGGTAATTGGGTCTAAATAAGGAGCTACCCATACTTAAATGTAAGTTATTTGAAAAATAATTATAAACTATTCTCGTGTGAGTTAAAATCCACGTATCTATAGACTGGAGAAGCTGGCAGAGCGGTAAATCGTCATCAAGACCAGCGAATAAACCAATAGAGTAATGAATCAATCTGGGTGACGAAGGTTTTCCACAAACATGTCCAAGCACTCAATCCGTGCCCGGCGGCGGTGAGCCTTAATTGACATGTGTCAGAATGTGTGCAGCTGACCCGCGGGTCAAGCGTGAAGTCTGTTATAGCATTCCGCTGTAACTTTCGCCAGCTTGCCAGCCACAACCGCCCCTCCAAGCACCGCTCTCCTAGAAGACGATCTCGTTTTTAGGGCAGCAAATAAAAGCTGCATTGTGCGGGTGACCCAGTGACCCGGCACCTGAACCACTTATTATATTGTCAATCGCGTAATGGCAGACGTCAATATCACTGGCCATTTTGACCGTCATTGTTATTTTTGAAAATAATAAGCTTCATTTTAAATAGCGTTCTGTTCAACTGGGCACCTGCTTGTTGGTGACTGGCTGAATCGTACCCTCCTTATTGTCTTCTTATTGTATTTGAAGGTATAGTTTAAGTTTCTAGTTTTAATTCACTTCAATCCTACTGGCAGAGCTTTTCTTCATCAGTTGCTCTATCTAATAGCTTTCAGATATTTAGTTCCCAAACTTTTGTGACGCGTCTTCCTTGTCTGTTTTCTAAAATCACTACGCCTCCTTGCCTGCTAAAGTAAAACTATATAGTATGGAGCAGTATGCCCCCGCCCCTTTGGGAATCTAGTATATAAATATAATCATAAACACACATTATTTATTATTGTTATAGTTCCTTTAACATCCTCTTATTTATGTTCCTTAAACCCTTATTAGTCTCCCTTCAACTGCAATATAAACGTAGGTATTATCCATACTTACTTATAATATTATATATGCGAAAGTGTGTGTGTGTGTGTGTGTTTGTCCGTCGTGTGTCACGTCGAAACGCAGTCTGCGACGGATGGACCTGATTTTTGGCATAGAGATAGTTTATGGGCCAGAGAGTGATATAGGCTACTTTTTATTCCGGAAAAATGCACAGTTCCTGAGAAATCAGCGCGTGATAACCGACTTCCACGCGGGCGAAGCCGCAGGAAAAAGCTGGTACATATATAAGTGTAAATTAAAGTATACAAATTTATCCTCAGCAAACTTCGCAAATAGTCAACAAAACCGTTTATCGGCAACTCACCATCTCAATAGGGCACCCAGTGATTTCGCTATCGGCTGAGTTTGAGAGGATGTCGAAATTCAATACGTAGGTGCATTGTAATCGGTATTTGTACCGTAGCACCTCGCCACCCCCCTGCATTCCTCTAGGGTCCCGGGCTGAACCGGCTGAACTTTGCTCTTATTGTCAATTCGTGCCTACTGGATGCGTCGCGCTTAGTTAATATACTGCGTAGAAAACTAAGAAACCTTTTCGACGAAGTACGATCAATTCTGAAAACGAACCATTACGATATTCGATGAAAAAAAATTCGTGAAAAAAGAATTAGCGGTCGCGTTAAAATATCAAGTTCGAGCACGCTGGCATTACCGGATCGCCCTGTCAGCAAATAGGATATCCTCATTGCTTTTTTAGCAGATCGGTCTATAGGTTACTTACGATATAAAAACTAGATCCTGGATATAAATATTAGCCTTTGATTAATCCGAGCTTGACCACTTAGGTACTTGTTTGTCTGATGAAGATAAGTACGTATAATAAAATTTATGAACAACTAACCGATTGCAAATGTCTAAAGGGTATACAAAGTTAGCACATATAGCAGCACTCTCTGTTCCAATGGTGAATTCCTCTATTCTCTCTTCTTCTTCGAATTATTAATCTTAGTAAACAATAGCTTCACGAAGCTCTTCTAGCTTTAAAGTAGAAATGGGCTCTTTAAACTTTAATAGGTATCGGTTACCGTCAGACTGAAAAGTTATGTTTAGAATTTCATCACGATGTAGTAGACCGTATATATAAAACAATAATTATTTTTAAGTATTAATTTTAATCTTAACCATGATTCTCAAATTCTTCTTATAATTAGCGTGAATTCGTTTCTAGAAATATGAACTAGACAGTAACTAGGTAGAAGGCTGTGGTAAATGTCAGTACACTTGAGAGCGCTGTAAATTTAAATTGAAGCTGTAACTTAAACGCTCGAAGATTCCAAGACTGCTTCGCAGTTGTTTCTACATCAGCTAAATCAAAATTTCACGCAATTAGAATTATGTACGTAATAATAATATCTGTAGTTGCTTTATAAATTGTTAGGTATATCAGTCACGCAATTGCAGTAACAATAGTACGGTACAAATTCAATTCATTGTATCTCGCGAGGCAGACGCTTTGTTGACGCAACGCAAAACAATGGGGTTTTGGTTCACCGACCTTTCGGGATCTGTGACATCGCCGCGAAAATATGGGCACAGCACAGCATAGCTCGAGCATTGCGTACAAGTGTCGGCAGCGCGGACGAGATGACGCGATGAATGGCGCGCTTCGTGCCCGAGTCCGCCCCTAACGATTAATGCACCACGCTGGTGAATTTCAAATTAGATTACGTATACGTACCTGGCCGTGTAATTGTTATGACGTGTTTTATTAGCCGGTAACTCACCCACGAGGAAGTTAATATAACTGTCATCGAAAATTGAAATAAGCTTCGCCTTACCTATTATGACTGAGACAGTGCATGATTGTAGCGCAAGCAGATTGAGATATCAAGATTCTGATATAGAAATGACAAATAGTTCAGCTGTTCAAGGCGGCACGTCTTTTGTAAATAAATCACAACCACTTTTCTTAAATCTCCTGTCAAAACACAAGCTCTATAAAGACATTGATCATCTACGGGTACAAAATGGTATGCCACGGGATAGTTATGCAAGCGTGTCGTGATAAGCAGACACCTAAATTTGCAACTACGGCAATTTTGAGAAGCATGTGGCTGAGTGGTTAGACCGACATTAGCCGGCCGCTCCCTCGCGCGGCGCGAGCGGACGCCTCCGGCGGGCAGATAATGTAGGCCCGGGGTCCCAATGAGAGTAATGCAGCCTCTTTACCGCTCCGTGCAACGACGTCTTATTTAGAACACAAACGCGCTACAATCGCGCCTCAAATTGAAGCCTTTCAGCGCAATTACCTCGCGAGCAACGGTGCGCGTTTAGCAGCCGACTATCAAATCAGCGCTCGCTGCTCAACCACCCCGCTAGTTGCCCATCAAATTAGCATAACACGAGTTTTGATGGCGTTCGCGTAAATACGTATCAGGTCTATAATCATGTTCACGATAGGTGCCATTGCTAGGTGGCGATAGTTCTGTAAAAGCACCGTGTGTAGCGCTAACACAGCAAATAAAAGTACAGGGTGATTGGTAATACGACCAGTTCCTTGAAAAAAAATATACCAGAGGTAATTTGCAATAATTTTGGTCTATTCAACTAAACGTCTAAGTTTAGTGTTTTTCGAGTTTTTTTTTAAGACAAACGTGTCTTCTTTGCTGTATATAAATTCCATCAAATTTAAAATAAACCTAACCTAGCTTAATAACTTCCTTAATTTTATTCGAATTACCAATCACTGTAAATTTGGGGACGCGTATTAGAAGAGGTGCTACATCTTATACATTCTTAAAGGGTCAGTGAACTCCATTGTTTCAAATGCAGCACCCTAGGCATATAACGGTGTAATTGCTTTCCTAAAGCAGTAACGAAGTTGGTATGTGATATGTAAACGTCTCGTTTTCTACGCGGAACTTCTTTGAACAAAAAGACTATAAATTGTTTAGCAGCGACAATGGGCAGATAAACAATCAACAAGTCAAAAGCGCTCGAAACTGGCGCCAGAAGCAGTTCATCTTAATCTCAGCTGTTTATCTACTATTTACAACAAGATCTACATCGTCCTTACGATCGTAAGATTTTAAAATAGAACACATCACTAGGGTATCAAATTATTACCTAAAAGTTCAGAATAAGCCTATAAACAAATTAAGCTATTATTTAGGGCATCGCGTCTTGAGGGTTCCTCATAAGACCAATGTAAAATTTCGATTATTAGAATTTGAGACATTTGCTTTGATTATATCCTAATTTTACGACGTTGGTGCGTAGGTACATGGCTTATAAGTAGCATTGGAATAAACATTTGTACCAACACACGAGAGGAAAGTCTGAATAACCGTGCGTGCGGGTATACCTACGCACCTACTATGTAAAAAATTGGGCACGTATCTGAATATCGAAAATTGAAATATCGACGGTAAAAATATCAAACCTAACCTAACCTAACTTACTTTTGATATTTTGACCATCGACTTTTTAACTTTAGATGTACCTATTTAATTTTCGATATTGAGATACGTCCCCAAAAAATTTTAGGTCAATATTAGTATACAAGTGATAGGGCGGGCGCAGACCAGGGTTGACATCAATGTAGCCTTAATCCGGTACCGGGAAAGGTATATGTAGAATGATTTAATTGTAGTTGTATTATTGTGTTGCAGAAAAGAATCAGTAAAAAGCAGCCAAGAGCGTATCGGACATTATTATATTATTTACTCTTAAACTACTAATAATTCTCAAGCAATCGTAGCTGTTATAGTTGATATACTTACTACCATTTTGATTTTTTTTTAATTTTTCCACCCAACAGTTTAGATTTTAGAGGGGGAGGGGGGACGCTCGACTTTATTTAAAATTTGCACTTAAAAGTTAAATATTTCGCAATAAGACCACTGAATCGAAAAATCGTACCGCCCTCCCCCCCATGGTTTTAAAAAACCTATCCAACGGTACCCCACATTAAATTGTTAATCAAAAAAAACACCCCCAGTTTACGTCTATGGGAGGTACCCTAGATTTTTTTTGCCTACCATTTTGTCTGCATATATCCGTGCAAAATTACAGCTTTCTAGCATTGATAGTCTCGGAGCAAAGCCGCGGACGGGCAGACGGACGGACAGAGAGACAGACATGGCGAAACTGGGTTCCGTTTTTGCCATATTGGCTACGGAACCCTAAAAAGGTACACAAATACATGTGCGTACCAGTGGCGTGAAGTGAATATTTTTATTAGGTCACTCGAAGAGTGAGAGCAGCGTGAGTTAGATAGATATGTGTCCCGATGCAACACTTCACAGTTAGTGTACAGTCAACTAAAAAAACAATCGATATCGATACGGCCAAAGTTAAGAAATATGTATAAGATTATTCTTTATTGTCTTAACATTAAGGTCGTTACATATTTTTGTAATATTGGCCGTATCGATTTATTGTTGACTGTACACAAGCTTTGCCATTATATGTCATCATTGACGTCACCTATAAATTGTAAGCACCCTGAGGGAATCGAGTTGTTCCGGCTCCTCGCCACGAATAATCACCTACTATTCGGAAATTATACTGATCTGAAAGCTGAACTATATGTTCTAAAGTACCTGATATAAACTAAATCAGCAGACTGGTATTGACGCGTATTAAAATTATTGGTGGGTTTATTTTAAAATCAGTGCGCTATCTATATTACATGCCCAAAAAAACTACATTTTATCACCTATCCACAAATGTTTCACGACATAATTATTTATTGTTCTAGTTGCAGAACTAGTTTTGTAAGTAACCTTGCAGACAGCTTTTATGAAAACAGTCTAGACGCTAAAACTATTTTAAGCCAAAGAATGTGACACCGCTTTGTATGTGGGAGGTTAAAAATTAATCCAATAAATTATTGCTGCTGGTATTATTACTAGTTAATATCTGTTATCTCTATATTTGACTAGAAAGAAGGAATCATCAATAGCTTTTATGAATAGTGCTACTGGCTGTACGTACTGGCTGGCTGACTAACTGCTATCATCTCCAATTTACGTTCTACTCATAGGGGTATCGACTATAGGTAGAGTCATTCACGATGACGCGTGCCGTGGTTCTTATTACAATGTCAATGTTTAATTTTGACAAAATCACGCGTCTTTGTCGATGGCACTAGGTATAATAGTGGAATCAATTTTTAAATAAACAAGGAAACAGCACGTCTAGACGGCTAACTTAATTTATTTCAATGTCAGGTTTTCGTACCTAAATTATAATCTTTTTAACAGAATTTAAATGTATAAATTATTCGTTTTATATCAAGTTGCAAGTCTGCAACACCCAAATATGATTAATAAGATTACCTTGATGAACAAAAGTAACTAAGAATTTAACACAAATATGTGTTGTATCCCTACGTGTAAGTAAGAAGGAAACATTTTTGGTGTTTGTAAATGCTGGTCTGATAGTGATTTGTTCGAATCATTTAAATACCTCGCCTCCATGTGCCACTTCAAATGGGTCATAGAAGTTGGCAAACAATGGAACACCAAGCTCGAAGCCTCGAGAAGTAGGGCACGCGAGGAACGTCGTCCGCGGTGGTGAAATGCTTGTGGGCGGCGCCGCGCACGCCGCAACGCCCAGCCCTTTCACCGTCGCCCGCCCGCGGCGCCCCGCCCCTTCTCCCCACCCTCTTACCCCTCGGCAACCACCAACACTTAGGGCTACCTTCAACCCCAAATAAATCCACAAGTGTATCCCTCATATGGGATCCAAAGATTTTCCCATTCGAATCATTCTATAAACAGCCAATATGATATTCGTAGTGCCACCAGACAGTGAAATTTTGACATTCACTCATTTATTTCATTCATTCTCCTTTATGCAATCAGTTCTTCATGTAGCTGTTTGTGTACCTAATCATTCATTTCAATTCCCGTAGCACTGGAGAGAGAACTGTAAAAGTGTTTGATATTTCTGTAATTTGAGCTGAATGTACGATCATGACGTTCTTGAAGACGTAAACCCCAATCAGTGCTAAAAACTGCATATTGAAAGATACTAAAAATATTCACGTTATTGTTACTCTAAAGTAAAACTTTAGGGCACTTCGATACAACTTATTGTCATGGCTGACAACCTCATAAAGGCATTACGTAAACACTATTCCCCCGAATGGAAACCAACGCCTCGGGGCTTGCCCCATTGAGCATGTAATAGAAAATGGCTCTGTTACAAAACGCAAGGCTCTATACAGAGCCTTCCAACCCTCCGCGACGTAAGTACAAGCCTTAAGTAATATCGTGCATTAGCAAATAGGTGGGTATTGTTGCACGATTGCCGTCTAAATTGTTAGAGCGGGGTTCAATTTGGAATCGTTGATCATTTAATTAAATCTTTGCGCTGTGATTAGTTTAATTTCAGCACATGGTTAACTTATCGTAGCGTATTCTATTGTATGGTTAATAAATCCTACTTTGAACTATTGAACATTTTGATCCAATTTATGTATAGCAATTTTTATTGATTCATCGTTAAGTTACTACATCACATACCTTTTCACTCTGGGATCTACACCGTTAAGAGCTCCCGTTCGACGCATCTAACTAGTAACGCCATGATCACGTATAGGGCCTCTCTCGGACTCGGACGGGACTCGGGGCGGTCACAGTCTACATCCCGTAGCAAATCTACATATCTAATAAATATTTTAGGAATCTTAAGTAAAAACACACAATGCACACCCAATAGCCTACTCTTCTTAAAGCTAAGTTCACTTACTCAAATCAGTTTCATTACATTCTCATCGCTGTCTAATATAATGATTATAGATACCCGAGAAGCCGAGACACTTAGCATTCAGCCATTCACTAATGATCCCAAGTAGCAGCAATCGCATTGTGTTTATTCGGGAACAATAACTACATTATGCTTATTGTCCCTCAATGCTCAAACCATACGGCGGATGAAAGGTTAAAAAGCTCAAATAAGCGTGCATTAGGAAAGAGGTGGCCCGTGGGGTCGCGGTTAGAATGCAAACTGCCGCCCATACATTAAATCTGCTGCATTGGAATTGCAAAGTCGTGATTTGTCAAAGCATAATCTAAGGAACCGCAATATTCGCACATCGTAATTATTATCGTTGGTAAAATGGCACCCAAATCTTTAGCGGCATCTCACGGTTTATAACCAATACTGGCGCCGATGTCAGCTTGGATATGACGCTACTAACACGGCCTAGCTTAAGTTTATGCGTGAGAACCTATTTGAGCCTGATTTCACTAACCTATTTTCAAAGTTATGATACTAACTTAAACAAAATAACCCCAAAAACCCGAAAAAATCGGGTTAATGATATTTTGAAAACTAGTAGGTACCATTTATAGTTGGCAATATTAAGTACTAGCCTTAACCCGCGGCTTTGCAATTCCAAGCAAATTATTTTAAAAAGAAAATGTCGGTTTAAATACAAGATATGAGGAAAACCAGCAAGAGACTTACTTGTTGGTAAGTGATCACTACCAGCCGTAGACATCTGCGCAAACCAAGAAGACTTCAGTTGTGTTGTCAGTCAGCAGAGAAGATGGAATGTTTATGCTTCTTATTGTAATATCCCTGGCTATTTTACCGTCCATACCGAAATACACCATATAATATACAACAATGGCCGCACTGCTGCTAGCGATAAGATTGGTACGATAGTGGTGATCTGGACGGACTTCTGTCTTTCCACCCGCAGTATACCTTCTTATATATCGAACGCCTGCCTCTACTAGGTAAATACTTTTTACTTGATTTTAGTCTCATATCGAAAATACAAACTGAGACATGGATGCACAGAAAAAACTGAAAAAGAGACCAGCGCTGGGAATCGAACCCAGGTCCTCAGCATTCCGTGCTGCGTGCCATACCCCTACACTACCACTGAATAGGAGTACAGAGACGAATTTATCCTATGCACACAATAATATCTCAGATTACTTTTTTCCACTACGCTACTTAAGCAGCAGCACTAGCGATATCTATGTTTCGCTCTCATCGAGAGACGTAACACTCTTTCGGAACTAACCGCTCACCCAGACAAGAGATGTCGCTATTAAGCAATCAAATTATGATTGGTTATTTGGAGTATTTTTGTATTTTTAAAAGACTCCAAATAACCAATCATAATTTAGTCCCATGAAGTAGAGAAAAAGTCGACTTTATGCTTGTTTTAATAATCCTCTTTTATTACCAATTAAAAAATAATCTATTTATATGTTCAGTTTAACATAGGTACATATATTATTTTAAAAGTCGTACGGAACGATATCTGCCATTTCGCATCTCATTAATGATGCCAAGTATAGAAAATGCTCGCCTCACGTTACAACACTAGATAATACTCCAAAATGTCCGTGCATATTAATACAACAGCTTTGTCCCTGACACCCCTACCGATAAAGTTGAATTATTCGCGATATAGGACCCGTTACGTTCCGACGACGATCTCCGATAAACTTTGATTTATTACTCGGAATAACAAATGACAAGAGACAATTGAAATTTATAAAGGAGTTTAAACCTAGTGTGTTACACATAAATTTACAGTTAGGATCACGTTTTCCATACTCCTGATTGTTTACAATGAAGCCAGGCTTCGAGCTCTTTTGTATTCCACGCGGGAGAGTTTACGGCGGGCCGTGGTGTGGGCTGTGGTACGTCGGTAACCTAGGCAAATGTTGCCGCGTTTTGCCCTTCTACGGGGAGTGAATAATTTATTGAAGAGTAAATTCAAACAATTGAACTCAGCCATATCTAAAGATATATATATCGATGTACCCTACGTCAATTTACATTCGCTTTGCCAGCTCTTCCAACAAGTAACGGTCGTTAATTTTGCTATAATTTGAACGCGTAAAAAGAGTCAATAAAAAACTTGTTTAACACATTAATAAGGTAAGTGTGTATTAATGTAGACTAGGTACGTTAAATGGAGTACCTACTCGAAAGGAGGTATCCACTCAGTTCGTAATATTATTCAAAATGCATACAATAGTCCAAGTACCATCTAAACTAGGCCTGCCAAATTTTTGTATCAGTATTTAACGTAAACTTCAAAAATGCACATGTTAGTTTAAACTAAAAAAAAAAGCACGCGAAAATTGTGATCAGTGCACTAAAGGTTTGCATTTAATATAAGAAATGTCTTGACTTTCATCATCCAATAGCAATACACAATATAGAGCATTGTAAAGTAATTATGAAATCTAATTACTTCTGAGCTAAAGTCGAATTTGTACAGGAAACTAATGATTCTAATAACAGGTCGCATAAAACGATTACACCTGTCATAGGAAGCGTGAGAAACTACCCTCCCGCTAACCATTCCTGCAGCGACGGCGCCGGCGCACGACCGCGGCAACACCAGACTGTTAACTATTTATTGGTGCCACAGACCAACGCTCCTTCAATTATTAAGCATTTAATTATAGTCAAGTGCGGAGATAAATCGCGAGCAATTATTTCTAATTCTAACGCGGGTTGCCCAATGGCCGCTAGTACGCGCGACGTCCACAACCTATAGTTCCAGTAGTGTGAAAAATAGGCCAAGTTCAGTATCATGTGAGTTGTTATTATGTTGAATTAACACAACGGGAGATCCAGCTTTGTTAACATTGTATCTTATTTAATGTAAAGTAGCATGAATCAAATAATCCTACACCCAGCTTAGGGTCCACGTGGATCCGCCATTTAAAAGCAACATCAACTTTTTTCTCAACAATTTATCGAAGTAAACTTTTACCTATGGTTTATTTGCAGATAGAACGTGAAAAAGATACATCGTAAAATATCTGGTGTGTATCGTACGTAGTATAAATAAATATAATAATATAGAGATAATTATTTATCCATAATAAGTACGTTGCTGGTTACATAGATCCATGAAGTGAAGAAATCTTTGTACAGGTAGCAGTTCGCCGCGCCCTTTTCCGTTCCGACTTGGCCGATGCGCTACCACGTGTCTTGATTAAACTTCCCGGAGAACAATTGCTTCGATTACAGTGCAGCCAGACACGGATCGACGCCTAATGAATCTCCCCGCTGTCTTGTTATTTGCTGAGATAAACTCTGTGTTTACCGGGAACATGGGCATGATTGCACGAGCTACCAATAAATTAGATTTATCAGCCATAAGAAATATACGACATGTTAGTTACTTAATATTTTCTAATTCGATTCCTATGAATTAGTACCTACGCCAATTGGCTAATAATAAGATATTGTCTCCAAAGTTGCTATTATGGTCTGGGAGTTAATAGAATTAATTTTTATTTTCTCTAATATCAACTAGAAGTGAAAAAAGTCAATCAGTACCACAATATATACAAAAATTAAGAAATATTATTATTACAGAAGCAAAAGACAACTAGAACCAACTTTTTCTAAGCTTACACACCTATATATATTTACAAATATCACCCAGGCAGGTCGCTACTATTGGGCAGGATTGTTTAAGCAGGAATGGTTTAGCGGGAGTTTCCTACGCTTCCGATGACAGGTGTAATCGTTTTATGCGGCCTTGTTAGAGTCATTAGTTTATTGTACACATTAGACTTTAGCTCAGAAGTAATAAGATCTTAGATTCCATTATATGTTTAAATTTTACAGTTTGCTATATTTGGGAGTTCATTTATAGCCCAATATTGGTTTAAATTAGCCAATGTACTCGTACCTACCTACTGCACTTATAAAATAAATCTTAGATACCTTTTAAATAATAATAATCATAGGTATAGTACAATGAAAATAATTTTCTACGATAACGGGCAATGGAGGTCTTCCCTTAGATGGAAAGAGCTTGGGCCCGTAGCTTCGCTTTGCAGATGCAAGCAAGTTACCTACCTCAAGATATTTTCCTTTAGGTACCGAAAAGCCTAAAAAAAGTAAACAATTTCGCTCATAAATTCCAATAAACTCAAAGATGCTCTCCTTGAGAGGCCATAGATTACACCACTATCATGGCTTTTAAAATGGTATTTAGTGTTGGTAAAGGATGGTGTAATACCTAGAGATGCATTAATTCATAGTCATTTTGCTGATGAATCAACGTGCAACTGTAAATTTCGAACATTACCGGGAACTGCAATTTTGTAAATTAACCCCAGTCTCCGTTGAAGTGTGCACAATACAGTCTTACGGAACCATTAAGCAAAATAATCGAATATCGTGTCGTAACACGAAACAAATCAATATCGGGGTGTATTACAACCAACGCACGCGCAGGCCGCCGGCGCGCCGCTTCAATCAATAGGATGCAAGCCCCATTTCACGATTTCAATATATTTTAATGAAATGTCAGCACTTAGTGAAACCTACGTTGAGCAAGGCGAACGCGCTGGTCCCTTCTTTACTGCCCGATTGTTTACTAAACGAAGAAAACAATGACCAGTTCAATTGAAACGGTTCAGTATAAAGTTAACCAGCTTTTGCATGTACCTATAAGTAGGTACTGCCATTAAAGTCAATACTGTGAAAATTATCTGGCTAATCGGGCTTCCACTGTACTTATTTTTAAATCTACAGATTATGAAGCCTGGTGTTGCAGATGTTTATGGGCGGTGGTGATCTCTTACCATCAGGAGACCCACTTGCTCGTGTTCCCTCCAGTCTAATAAAAAAAAATGTGTTTGCCCAATACCTATCTTTAGGCTGTCTTATTTTAGTCAGAGACCCGTTACGTACACTATTTTTTAGAATGATCACGTCATAAGTCACACTAAATTGATTAAAATAAAACTAAATGGTTGACAACAATGTTAGAGTCATGTGGGGTAAACGTACGCAGTGGGTAATTGTATGCAATTACATACATTTCACACACACACACACACATAAACATCACGCCTGTATCCCCAAAGGGGGTAGGCAGAGCACACGAAACGTTACCGCTTCGGAGCCACTTTTAGCAATTTTAGGTTTAAAGTTTGACAATAAGGTACAATAGTGACAGTTTGCTAGCCTGTCGCCCACGGTATATCTTAACCTACCTATATCCATTCATTTCTGACTGAAATAATATGGGATTGCGTACACTTACCCACTGCGTACATTTAACCGACATGACTCTATAAGAATCCTAAATAAATATCCATTTAGGTTTCAACAATTCCGCTTACCTTTGACAGCGTAATATAGAATATAGTAGTAAATGCTCGCCAGAATTGAATTAGCCGAGCGTCGGCAGCGGTGCGGCGACGGACAGCTAGCGGGTTGTTCAATATCTATTAGCTGTAATATTTTACCCGAGAGATGCGTCTGCCCTGCCCCAGTTCCGCAGCTGGTCGAACCAGTTTCCTGGCATCCTTGCGTAACAGTCAGGCCTGACATCAAGCGCAAAAATGCATCACAAATCTCCCAAATAACATGCTCTCCTTAAAAGCCTTTTAAGATTCTCCAATAAAAGATTACCTGTGACGGCCCTAACATGCACGACTCGGACTCCGATTTAAATCGTGCCTGGCAGTCGCAAGCCCTGCACCGATTTTTGACAGCGTAAACGTAATGGAGATAATTACCGAGATTCATAATATAAATCACTAAATTACATATGTCCCCACCACGCCCCGCCATGTCATGCAATTTTGCTCACAGAAATTATACATCAGTTTTAATTTATTACGCTTCTTTTAATAATTCAACATTACGTAGGATCGTCTGTAATGACCATTTTGGAAAGTAGAGTGGCCGGGCTTGAGTACCACCCAGCATGTCACTCCGTTTCCTAGAAGTAAATCCAGGTAGGAATTGAATTTTACGTTGAATTATTTTCTTTATTTATGTCCTTCAAGATTGACTAATTATATACTGACTGTCAAGAATCAAGGTTCTTTTAATTGGAAAAACATGAACAATAAATAGGTCGTTAGATACCGTATTAAATAATTTTATCTCTATTTACTAAAAATAACCCACGTAACCGCTCTCCCGTAAAGGTGCTCACCTCAGATCGTTCTCGGACACGAAAACACGACAGAACCGCGCACATGCACACATAGTACCTTCGCATCGTGTGCTAGGTTCCCATACACCATAGATGCTAGTTCAAGACTACAATATCAGAACATGATCTTCGTGATAATTTATAGTTAGGGCCGAAGAAAGCTTGCCTGCCTCTATTAAGCGATGTGCAACAACGCCACCGCAACTCTGCTCCCATTCAGATTGCAAGCACGAAAATAGGTAATTGCACACAGTACGGTAAGCTCACTGAACCTGAAAGCTAGACAAAGATATACAATTCCTGCAATAATAAAAAGCATCAAAAAGCAGAAAATTGTGAATATAATAACGAGCGACAAATCAAACAAATATAAAACTGAGAAAAAATTAAAGTTTTTCTTACTAAGTAATTATTGTTTTTTGCTAGTCAAATAAAATAAAATTGTCAGAATAAATACCTAACCTGTATCTTTTGAGGTGCGGCAGGGACGAGTAGATACCCAATACCGTCAGATTTAGTTTGAAGTGTGCAGCTGTTTACGACGCGGACTGCGTAGCCGTACAATTTACGTGTCGCTGATTACTGATTGTGTAGACGGCCGCTGCCAGAGCCAAGCCGGCTCAATAAAATGTTAATAACATTGCAGTGGTGTGCAGCGCACGTAACGTTTAATGTGACTAGTTAAGTCGGCAAAGTTAAGAGTTTTGTCTAATACACTCGTGTCCGTATTAATTTATACTTTACATTACGTTATGATATTAAGACGTTACAGCTGTTTGGTTTCGCGATACTTGCTCGTAAATGTTCTGATTAAGTAGGGCTGGCAGTTTGAGTTTTAGAGCTACAAAGGTACAGTTACGTGATAAAGTTTGTTTTGGTCGTTCAGTACTTGAGAAGGGAGACAGGGTTAGGTTGGTAGGGTCAGCAGAGCGACTCGTGACCGAGGCAGCGCGCCGCGCCGTCACGACCGCCCTCGCCCTCGTCGCCTCCAAATAACATGATATTACTCACTAACTGGCCATTTCACGCCACTTTCGGTGTGAAATCCGCTACAATCTTTACCTATAGACGGTAAGAAAATATTGTCCATGTGATAAGCTGCCATTACGTTTTCCTGACACAAACTTGTGATGACCCTCACACTTTGTAAGTATTATGTTCGTCCTTTATTGCAATAAAATATTTTAATATTAATTCAAAATTACTAATACTAGCTTTTACTAGCGGCTTTGCAGGCATAAACAATTAAAACTAGCAACTAAATAAAAATTTCGTGATTTCACAAAAATTACCGTGGGAATTTCCAAAAATTACATCGTAAGTCATTAACGTTGCATAAAAAACCTGCGCCAAATTTCATGTTTCTCTTTAATGCTAGGCTCTAGCGATTGTAATTTAAAGCACTACGATTATGTTGAAAAACTTCATACTTGAATCATAATATTCGTTAAGTTTTCTTAAATTTTCTAATTTTCTGCGCAACTTTCTTGATATTTTTTCATTTAAGAACCTTCTACAAAGTATTAGAAACTTAAAAAAAATTAAATTGGTAAAGTCCTTTTAGAATAGAATAGAAGACATTTATTCACATTCACAAAGGCAAACACAAATAAAAAAAAAAAAAAAAGAAATACAAAAATCTTCTTTAATATTTTTTTTTGTAATCTTTTCAAGTTAGCGTGACCAAAGGAAATAGAGAATCATTTTTATATTAGATATACATAGATATTTGCTCTGATTAAGTAAATTGGAAGTAATGAAATTTCAAGTAAAAATAGCTACCTACTACCTACTTACAAAAAAATTAAAAGTCCTCGACATATTTCTCTCAAAATCCAATATTTCAAAACGGCTAAAGTAGGTAGGTACTAGTAGGTACTTACTAAATATTAAATTCTGAAATTTTTAGCTGGGAGGGAACCATCACGAATTGGACTGATATTTAAAAAAAATGCATCTAATCGGTGCAATAAGCATTAACGAATCCTGATGGGACATCATTTTCCTATGACCTTACGAGGGTCAAACTGAAAGTTCTTAGAAAATCAAAAACTGAGCAAACTAGCAAGTTATTAGTTTAATTATATCTTTTCAAAATAGTGTCCATTCACATCAATACACCGCTGCATCCGATGGAACCACTGAGAAAAGCACTTAGCCCACTCGTCCTTAGGGGTCTCTTCGACGGCCTTTTGAAACGCACCCACTGGTTCCTCGGTGTTCATAAAAAGTTTTCCTTTATTTTCGGGAATAAATAAAAATCGCAAGGTAGGTCGGGTCTATACGGCGGGTGACCCAGTGCCTGACGGTGTGCGACGAGGCGTTGTCGTGGTGAAGAAGGATCCTACGTCGAGGTCGTTTCTCCCGAACTTTTTCCAATACAAGTGGCAAACAATTAATTGTTAGTGTACCTACGACTCTGCAATGATCCTCTAAAACAATTGTCGCATAGTGACCTGTCCTTCCGAAGAACGAGGCCACCATCTTTTTTCCCACGCTTCGACCTCTCTTCACTTTAGTTGGTAACTCCTCGAAAGGAAACACCCATTGAGCAGACTGTCTCTTGGTTTCTGGATTATAACAGTAAACCCAGCTTTCGTCACCCGTAAGGATGTCGAAAACAGCATTTTAGTCACCTCCGTAAAATCTTTGACTCATTTGACGGCATCAATATACCCGACGGAGTTTTTGGGCCTTGGTCAAATTATGAGGTATCCACCTTGCACAAAGCTTCCTGACTGCTAAATGTTCATGGAGGA
Source organism: Choristoneura fumiferana (assembly GCF_025370935.1). Taxonomy (NCBI): domain Eukaryota; kingdom Metazoa; phylum Arthropoda; class Insecta; order Lepidoptera; family Tortricidae; genus Choristoneura; species Choristoneura fumiferana. The sequence continues at coordinate 13,851,074 of NC_133474.1, read as the reverse complement.
TTTTATGCACTTGACTCATACCGATGCCTAAGCTTGTCTGAATCTGCTGATACGTCACTCTTTTGTCAGTCTCTAGCATACGCCGCACAACACTGATTTTATTTTCAGTCGTCGCCGTCCCTCACGCAGATCATCGGTGAGATTAGTGCGACCACGTTTAAACTCATTAAACCAGTTGTAAATGGTCGCACGAGATGGGGCTTCATCATGAAAGGCCAATCAAAGTCTATCATAGCTTTCTTGTTGACTTAAATGACATCGAAAGTCATAAAAAATCATTGCACGAATATTTCCTCGCGTTAAATTCATGTTGACGTGACACAGCGTGACACAGACAATTTTCAATTTGCCGCCAAATCGTAAAACAAATGACAAATGAATGAAATACATACTCAATAATGTTGGCAAAGAGTTCCATTTTCAAAATTTAAACTTACTTTTTTATTATATTGTTTACAAGTGGCCAGTTCTAAAAACTTTCAGTGTCGCCCTCCTAATAAAGGTTCCCATAGCAAGCACAAAACTTTATGTATTTCAACTAAAATTGGTACATTTATTGTTTCCATTGAAACAAATACTATTTTGGCATTTTTAAATCAAATTTAAAAATAAATGCTCAGCGTCCTTCATTTTCGGGGACTAGTTACGTTTTAAACTAGATAGCTATTATACGCGAATCATTAACAAATTTAATATAAATGGTGCATTGAACCTAAAGTACAATCATGTACATACTGATTACACTTTAATCTTTTAATAGATTTGTATGTTAACAAAATTGCATTTAGTAGATATTTTCACAAATTAAGCGAATAGTCATGTATCATGTACCTATACTTATACTCGTAGTCCACAATATTATCAAAAATCTTAATGCACATTCGAATACAACGGAGCAAAAATATAATACTCAATAACCGTTAATGGACTTTTATATGTAAAATATTACGTTATTCACAGATAGCGGGAAATTTACGAGCACTCAGGCGGTCTGTAAATCGGACAGAAAATGGACTTTCGCGTGCGCAGGCGCACAGTTCATGCGCGGCGCGGCCATCGATCATCCTTTGATCGGCGACGCCGGTCACTCAATCTATTTAAGCCTTTGCTCGTGGTGATGAGATGCAAGGCCTGAATATCCCGGCTGTACACAAATATTAATGTTGCTGGCGATAGAGAATATTGCATTGAATCGAAAGACACGAAATGTTGAATATGTTTACAATACAAAAGACGAGTACATGTTAGAGTAAAAACAACCTGGGATAATACACGCATATATGTCCATTATTCATTTATGTACAAAAGCTACTTACTGGGAGGTAGGCAATCAATGCCAATTTGCGGGTAAAATTAAAGTGTAGAGGCAATTCAGACAGTCATCGTCGAAAGAACTCATTACATTATACAACCTTCGACCGAAACTTTCCATACATCTTTGTTGTGCTAAACGACACATTGAATCACCGTACGCATACTCGACTTTTATCATTCATTTAACTCCGAATTATAGGTGCAGTCGATTTAATCGATACGAAATTCTCACCGCGCATTTTTTTCATATGTCCTGGGACATTTATCGATGGATTGACCTGAATGCACATAAATAAAGTTAATGAGGTGAAAATCATGGCGTAATGCAGCAGCCAACACATCCACATTTTTGTTATTTGCAGCAACACATTACTGTTTAATTAAATGGATATTATTCTCGAGGCATAGTTTCGTATGAATTCTGGCAATAGTAAATGTCAAGAGGTGAGCTCAGTTTTGTCTTATGCATTTAATTAATTCAGTAAGCGTAAGTGTTTACTGATAGAGAAAATAAATATTTATTTATCATAACAATACGTTTAACGATTGACTTTCACGTTTGTAGGTAGGTAGTTATCACAACCTTGGCTTGGACGATTAGCTAACACATACATTCACGGTCGAACAACAAGAACCGGACGGGGTTTGCGGATCCAATTAGAATCCATTTTGTGGCGATTAAAGATAGCTCGAGACCATTGTTTTGTGACAATGCGGCGTCGGTGTAGGAAGCTGCTCCGGCGATCGCTCAAAACCTGTCAGTAGCAAACAGATGGACAACACAGGAAACAATACACAGTATGACGTACTTCAAAAACCTTTCTACAAAAATTTGTAAAAAAAAACAAAAACTACTAATATCGGTAAGTAAGTACTGAATAGGAAGTGCATAATAACCCTATCAATATGGTCAACTCAACTAGCATATTGAGTAGGTCAAAAAGTTACGAGAAAAATGTGCACAAAGCTTATTTATCTATGTATTGCCGAAATTATTCTTTACATTCTTTCTATGTTAAAAAGTTGCTTAGAAAGAGATCGCTCTGAAACGAAAACTTACTGCTCTATGTACGGTCGGTTCCCTAACGTATGTATCCACATTTTCATACTAAGTAGTTGTATAGAAAAGTGGATACTTATGTTAGGTCACTGACTAGGTATACTTACCTGTTGTTTTTTATGTGGCGTACAATAAATAGTCTGTGTACATTGTAAAATAACATACACGTAGTGATAATCTCTATTATAAAGGCTAAGGACTCTATTACTTAGTAAGTACCTACAGCCTGTCCAATGCTGGCTGTAAACTAGAAAACTATATAAACATATACTTACCTAGCAGCAGTATTGACTGCAGCGATGGCAGTACGACTGCTTAAGGTAAATGACCGCGGCACACGTCGTTCGCCTACTGTTTTTAGTTCTTTTGTGCCGGGACCCTTGGCACGATTTTTAGAGCCACTCCATCATGTGGCCAACATTTTAACGTTTTAAATTAAATGTTTAGTGATAACGTTACACCCGAAATGCGTCGCTGGGCCACCGTTGCGACATTTTGTTAACTGTCGAAAAACATGCGCTTCTGTCGACACTTCGCAACCATTACAGATTACTCCCCACGCTACTCCATACCGACGCCTTCGTAGCAATACTAGCAATTAACGTATTCGTCTATTAAGTAATAATTTGATAATGTTTTGAATAGCTCTTGACAAAATTCTTAGGAAATGTTGTGTAAACTTGTTGTAAACTTATTTTTTTTATTGTTTTAATGTTGTACTGGTAGGTAGGTATTGTTATAATTCTGCGTAGAATTCTCACTTTCCCGGCTTTTAAGAGTTTTTAAATTCAGTCTCACAGTAAAATAAGTAAAGGAACAATTAAAAAAACATTATAAATAATCAATGCCAATACAATTTTACATTTGCACTTGTGACTCTTCTGGTGTTGCAGGTGTCCATGGGCGACGGTAATCGTTTACCATCAGGCGATCCTTGCTCGTTTGGCCTCTATACCATAAAAAAAAGTTTTAGAATCAACCTGACTTAGGTGTAGGTTTTTCAACATCAAAGTCAAGTTTTCGTCCGGCTTGGCAATATCTGGTACCTTCATCATTTTATGAACTTGAGCTATTACTTATCTACTCACCTACCTAATTTTATAATATTAAGGTACGATATAAGTTTGTACAACGTGTGTAATTGATATGAGACATTTTAAAACTTAAACATGTACCTACAATGTAAGGTAAGCTAAACTACTTTCGGTGCGTGTAGCAGGCCTTGGATCAAGTGTTCACAAGCACGCTGCGATGTGCTATCACATTTGAATTTTGTATTGCACCTGACCATTCATTTTGAAACTTATGGACGTTATTTCGCTTTTGCGTTATGAATATTCTAGCTCAGGTCGTAGGCTTATGCGCCATAGATACGAACCTAACTTACACCACAATTACACCGCAATTTCAAACTCTTACTTAATGAAAATAATTATAGTTTAAAAATCAAAAAACGCGCTATATTGGTCCGTCATCTAACCTAACTGCTCCGTCATCGGTCAACCACTTTTGATCTAAATAAGTACACCCTAAGACTATTATTGTAACAAGCCAAAACTTAGCCAGGTTACGTACCTACTTAGTTCTGTTTTGGAGTGCCAGTGCCTTAGTTCCCGACTCCACCATCAAATCAGCTCGATGGTAGAGTGTATTTTTATCGGGAATACGCATAAATGCCAAATTTCATGTCAATATGAATAGGTGAAGCTCCGTGTTAAAAGCCGTATTGGAAGTTTATCCACGACGTAAGCAAAGCCGCGGGCGAAAGCTAGTTTCAATATTTCATTAAAGCCCCCGTGGTATAGTGGTCGAAGTTTATAGCTATGTATGTAGTAATTTGATCTTTTATTATTTTTTGTTCTAGTTCGTAGATAAGTTAAAAATATATACCTAGTTATGTATAAAATTTTAAATTATATTTTTTGTCCAAATAGATAGCTTATCAGTTAACTTTATTTAGGTACCTATTTTGAAGAAAAAATCATATTTACAGGTATTATTATTGCAGTGTTTTTAACCTGTACCTAATATACATAACAATAATGTAGGTACTTAACTAAAATTATTGCTTTGACACTCAAAGCAAGAAATAACGACTGACACAGAAGTAAAACAAGACCAGCAGGTATTTTCAATAAGCTATAGGTTAATTTCGGTGAATTTCAATGTAATTGATATATTTTCGGTAGTACGCAAGAAAAAGTTTAAAGTGAAAAATAATTGCGGGGAAAGAACAACGACATTTGCATGATTAAGTGGAAATGTTCTGATTAATGGTTTCTCTTGACCCGGTGGGAAACACGGTGAACCATGATTAAGGTTTTTATAAATATTCATTATCAATTTTATATACTGTCCGTAATATCCGTCGGAACTGGTCCGTTTTCTCTTTCGACGAAATCGTGCAAGTACAGCACAATAAATCAGAAGTGTAAAGTTGCCTCAATTTACGCTCATTATTTCATTCTTACCTGCAATTTGCCGAGGGCTAATTGTATTAATTATGCGCATTATGCTATGGGTCGTCGGAATGGTCACCTACTCGTTTATTAAGCGTTCTTTACTACTGTGTTGTAGTAATCAATTATTATGTTTATTAATAACTAATAGGGCCTTTCCGGAGATGACCAACCCTAACCAACTCAGTTAGTTAAATGTAGAGTAACGTAATTACTGTTCGTATTTGCGCGTAGGTACTAGTAATTAGTGAGATTAGTGTTCTTTTGTTTTTAATTTGTTTGTCGTGTGCGATATGTTGTGATTGATTGTCGTGTGAAATACGAGAAAATTCAGGCAAAATTTATAAATTTTTTTATGCTCCACAATTTCGTATTAGATACCTACCATTATTGTGGAAGCCACTGGAAGCGATATATTTGTAAAAAAAAAACAATTTTCATGGCCAAGCACAGAGTTGTGCTAATTAACCGTTCTGAAAATTAGAGTAACGGCAGCGCTCTCGCACGGAGGCGGATGGCGGAGATCACAGCCCTCGATCGCGCTTAGTTTGCGCATTCGAATGCTGAGAGCATGCGTGACCGTATAAATTAACAAACGAATTTACGAATATCAGAAGTAAATAACAACTTTAGCAGAATTTCCGCTCGTCTAAACATTATTTTGAAGAAATTATTTTACATAATACTTAACTAAGTAAAGTGGAATGGAAATATGCTCACGTTTTCTTCAAATTTTTATAAGTTTGTTTATCCGAATCAATCGGGATAAATTCCCGAAATCTCAACCGCTGGGTTTAGACTTATGGCGCCATTTCATGATATGCCTAAAAGTTGGCCAGGCATAACACGATGTGCCTGAGAAACAATACGGCAGATCGATTAGAGCAATGCATTCGTCGATATTCCTAGCTTTATACCGGGCACATCGTGACTGCAGAAAAAAGAAAAATTTAGGTACGACGAGCGATGCGAGGAGTGGTTAGTATGAATTGTAACCACTACGCACGAGCCGAGCGAGCGAAGCGAGCGTGCAGCGGCAGCGGCCGGCGAAGTGCCAGAACCGATGTGGCGGCGTTGCATGATATGCCTAGGAATTTCATGATCTGCCTAAACTAGCCAAATCGTTAAACGGTGAGATTTGAACGATATGGTGAATGTCCTTTAGCCAATTCATGAAATGGCGCCATTACACGATATGCCTAGGAATTTCGTGATCTGCCAGATTTTACGATCGGCCGCCGACATAGATTGCTTGATTTCTGAAATAAAACATAACTTAATTTATTTATATATTTTTTTTATTCGACTGGATGGCAAACGAGCAAGTAGGTCTCCTGATGGTAAGAGATCACCACCGCCCATAAAAATCTAAGGGGTATTGCAAAAAAAAACGATATTTCCATGGGTTCGGGATAAATCTTGAAATCTCAACTGCTGGGTTCACTTGTTAAGTAGAGTCATGAAAGTAGGCACCCACTGTTGTATTTTTTTATACCTTGGGTTCAAAAATACTACATTTTCCAAGAAATAGTTAGCAACCCTAGTGTCGCAAACTACGCGCAAATACACTCATACAGATATACTCATAGTTCTTCATATTTCTTAGACAATTTTCAAAATAATCATGACGAATTAAATTAAATAATTGAAAAGCCGGTTGTAAAGTCGGCGGCACGTGTGTGCTTCATAATGCGGCATGAAGCGAGACCGAGAATTAATGTAATTAGCGATTTTGTACAGCGCTGTCGGCGCAGGCGCAGGCGAGAGCGCGGGCGCATGCCCGGTGACCCGCCCGGGTCGCGGCGCAGGAACCGGCCCTCTTGCACCATAAAATCTTATTACTATAAGTAAAACGTTAGTTGCTACATGTTTACATGCGCCTTATGTTTAGTAATCTCTTGAACTCTCGATAATTTGTTGCGCATCTTACGTATAAAGTTGGACTCGGTAAATTGCTTCTGTGTAAGGAATATACCAATCATGAGTAAGTTGTCGTTTATGGTACTGCATTCCGATAGGTTAGTCAATTGAACCGGTTAGTTAAGCGGCATGGCTTTTGAAGAAAAAAATACTGAGGTAAAGTTTAACAAGTTTAAAAATTTGGAAAATATGTACATTTTTAACACTAAAAAATACCTAACTGAAATTCTAAGTACCGAAGTAAATTAGTTTTTTTGCTAAAAAACTAATTTTAAACATTATTTTCTTTGACTAACGGTACTTAATTTCATTATTGCATTATCATCGGAGTCTTTACATGTAGCACAGAATAAGAAATGTAGGTACCTATAGGTAGAGTCATTCACGATGACGCGTGCCATGGTTCTTATTACAATGTCATTAATGGCTAATTTTGACAAAATCACGCGTCTTCTTAGATGGCACTAGGTATACAATCTAAATTCATCAGGGTTTTCACAGAGGTGAAATATCGCTAGATGGCGTTAGTATCGTGACGTGAGGTCTATTTAACGTCTGACGTTTGCTTGCGATTGGCTCATTTAATTATTTAACCAATCACCAGCAAACGTCATACGTCAACGGACCTCACGATACAAACACCATCTATCGATATTTCGCCTTTGTGAAAACCCTGATTGCTTCGATTATACCACAACTCAATCCAGCAGTGCATCGAATAAACTTCAAGTTAAATAAAAACTTTAAAAAATACAACGTATTTATAAGGCTACTAAATGAAAATGTTTTCTCAATTAGGTATACCTATACTACATATATATGATTGAGTACCTAAACCTATTATAAAGGGAATTGATTAGGTACAGTCAAGGGCAAAGATATCGACACGGCCAAAGTTGCAAAAATATGTACCTACCTATACACGACTCTATGCACTTAACATTAAGGCCGTGTATACATATTTTTGCAACTTTAGCCGTGTCGATATCTATGCCCTTGACTATACCTACTTAGTATGAACAAAAGATAGGTGAGTCAGTATGAACAAAATTAATACCTAAACAGTAATCTATTAATTTATTGAATCCGGCGTTACTTTGCGGAGGGCCATGTCAATGAACTAAAGAATTTCGTAGCTATCACAAGTTCGCGGGTGAGCAAAGAAATTCTTTTAGTTCAGTAATCCTACTAATCCTACTATGCTACTATATATATATTATATATTAATATTATAAATGTGAAAGTTTGTGAGTGTGTGAGTGAGTGAGTGAGTGAGTGAGTATGTTTGTTACTTCTTCACGCTGAAACGGCTGGACGGATTTGGATGAAATTTGGCGAAAAGTTAGTTTATAACCTGGATTAAAACATAGGATACTTTTGATCCCGATATTCTTACGGGATAGGGATAAAATCTTTAAATAACAACCGCTGGGCTTAGAGTTATGAAATTTGGTATGTAGGTAGCTGGTCGTCTCAAATAACACATAGGCTACTTTTTGTCCCGATGTTCCCACGGGATAAGTAGGGATAAAATCTCGAACTAATAAACGCTGAGCTCGTGGTCATGAAATTTGGTATGTAGGTAACTGGACGTCTGGGATAACACTTAAGTGACTTTTTGACCCGACATTCCTACGGGATAACTAGGGATAAAATCTCGAAATAACAACCACTGGGCTTAGAGCCATGAAATTTGGTATGTAGGTAGCTGGACCTCTGGAATAACACATAGGCTACTTTTTATTCCGATATTCCCACGGGATAGGGATAAAATCTCGAAATAACAACCGCTGGGCTTAGAGGCATGAAATATGGTATGTAGGTAGCCGGACGTCTGGAATAACACATACGCTACTTTTTATCCCAATATTTCCACGGGATAGTTTTGTAACTAAGGGACCCCATACATCCGTGTATTATTATTATTATTTTGTATTTTTTTCTTTAATTGTATACATACTGTAGTTTTTAAGTATTTTATTTGTAATTATTTTATTTTTTTAAAATGACTTTCTGCCAAGCTTCTTGCGGCGCATTCTTCTTGGCAATGATGGTCTTTCCGAAAGCGCTGGTATTTTAAAACATGACGTGTAAAAGTGCCCATTGCGGCCTATTTACTGAATAAATGATTTGAATTGAATTTGGATAGGGAAAAATTTTGAAATTTTAGCACTGGTCTTGAATTTTGTACAGTTATTCACAACACATCCTCAATGAAGACCACGCTATAAATTTTGGAAAATCCCGAAAATTTCAATTGCAACTACCAGACCGAATAGTTTACGCGTGCGAAGCCGCGGGTAAAAGCTAATCTATTAAATATCACTACATTGTTTATTCAATGCATTGCCTAAAACACTCTTGTTTTTCAGTTAGATCCTTTTGTGTGACAATTATTTTTTAATCAACATGCGGTAGACATTATTTAGCTGACCTATGTGTGTGACCAACCCACAGATTGTTAATAGCCCAACTTTTTGATTAATTCATTCAAGTAAGTGCTTACCATTTTGCATTACCATATGTATCTTTGATGTTACAAGCTTTAATATTATACATAAATGTCGAAAATACTTAGTTTGCTGCTTGAGTTTTGAAGACTGAATCAGTTTCGTCATCCTTTCAGAAGTTCCTCTATTTAATACCTTTTTGAGAGATATCTGTGAGATCATCTATCATATCTGTCACGTGAAATACCAGGAACTTATCAGAAGTTAGTAAAATCTACACGTAAATATCGCCTAATGCTACCTGTTGTTCACTTGTGTGGCTTACTGCGGTCCTTCGTGTCTGTTTGTCTGTCCGTCTATGACAGAGTATGTATTTGCAGTAAATTATACAGCATAGCACAAGTGCACAATGCATTCGAAATATAAATCAAAAAGTTTTTCTGTATCTACTTACTAGCGCTTTCGGAATGACCACTACTCGTATTGCCCTGAAGAATGCGCCGCGAGAAACATTTACATAGCCACGCTTCACATGCGCGACACAATCTAGTGCTTAGCGCTTTAAGTAGGTACTATAACATATGAGTTTATCCACAATTTGAGGCAAGTGACATGACGAGTACGGAAGCATTGTGCCTATTGTTGCAGCTAACTGGGCCGGGGCCGCAGCGCACGCCTATCCTGCGAGGCGGGGCGGTGGGCGGCCATTGGTTACCGCCAAACCGTGACAAGTTCCATTGGACAATTCGACAAGAAGTGAAAGTGACGAAACGTTCCTTCTTCGTGCCCAACACCTTGCGTAAGTACAATTGACCCATATATATCGTAAGCTTCGTGTGATTCATGTATTAAGAGTGGTTGTAGGTATTCATTTGTCGTGGCAAAATTAGATACAATTTTTCGTATTCCGTAGGTACACCGTAACTATACAGGATCTTTTAAATGAATCCTGATTAGTGCGGCAGCTGCTAGGGATAGGTATAGATATTGAACAACGCTGTGAATATTTTCCAGGATGTTTTAATTTGTGGTACCAACACAAATATTTTTAAACTGTACCGCGTCAAAAGCTTGATCATACAAAATTCCGATGAAAAACCCTTATGGGCTTCCTGGGGGGCTACTACAAAGTTCGAAAGTCGAAGTTCATGTGGTGCCGACCCTCTCACTCTCGTATTAAATAATGTAAACGTCTGCGAGACGGCAAGATACGAAATTCAAATTTTGCACTTCGTAGTGTACCTACGGGCCCTGGTATCGCAATCTGCAAAGAAATTTCTCGCATGCCGTTATTACGAAATTGCCCAAAGAAAGGAGGATAAATATCTACTTATCTAGGTTACCTTATTGTTTCATGTAAGTAGGTAGGTAGGTACGTAATTTTAGAAACGCAAATATAATCAAACCTAAGTATAATGAAACTTCCCTGAAAAAAAAACGGATTCATCAATAGATTTTTAGCAAATTATGAGAACTGAGATTTTTTGTAGGTAGGTAAGATAGGTAGCTAGAAATTTTAAAAGCCTTTCAAAAGCGATTGCTAAAAATTATCAAAAAATTGATCATAGGATGTGGGCCAATAGCGCCTATAGTTTTTTAAACCACGCCTTTATAAACAAATATTAATATTATTTTGTAAGTGTCATAAAAAGCATTAAGATGCAAATTTGGTACAAGCATAACGAGAACATTAGCATCATGAGCGACAATAATAATATGAAATGAAAGAGTGACTCAGCGTGTCAGTCCGTCAGCTCCGGTTTATTGCCGCTAGGGCTGCCAATTGCCCCTTCTTCACTAAATGTACCTTATTATGTATATTACCTTATTATGTCTGTAAAAACAACCTATAGGTATAAAGGACGTAATAAATAAGTAAGCCGTCTGTTAAATTAGCTCACTGCTTAATTCAATGTACTAAAGTGCTTGATTGAAGAATGGACCTAAAGACTCTAAAATAGAGTATGTTAAATAAACTTTTTTAGAGTAGTGAAACTAGGTTTATAAGTTTTTTTTTATAACAGGTGGCAACCCTAAAAGTGACGCAAGAGCAAGTCGACAAGTCGAATAGCAAGCCCGCCCAAGCCCTCCGTCAATAGCCGTGAAATTCAATTATAACAATGTAGGTCGCATTGCCTAAATAATAAAACGATCGCATTTATTTGTACCTACACTTATACATTACAGTGAATCGAAAATTCAATTGCACAACATTTTTATCGTTGCAGTTTAAATTCATTCGTAAGATGCGATCTTGAGGGCGCTCCACTACCTTTCATTTCATTAGGTAGGACGTGGTTAATACTTTGAATCTAGATTTAAGTCAGATCTTACGCACAGTCACTAAATGCTCGTGTTACCAAGCTAGGTACATGGCTACGAGTAGGCTACTGGCTACTGGCTTCATTTCGCAACTTTTCATTTCGCAAAATCTTAAACTGTAAATATTTCAGGATTTATTTCAGGGCCATCGTGTAGAACCCTTTAGGTTTGGTTAGGTTAATTTTATAAAAATCCTGAAATACTTACAGTTTCAGAAATATTAAACAGTTGGGAAATGAAGCCCCCACAGCAGCAACCCGTAGCGCAGCCAGGCGGCCGCGTGCGCATGATAGGTACGCTGCCAACGCACAAACCGTGCTGGTACCTATATTGGCCTTGAGAAAGCTCAGCGCATATATAAATTACGACATTTTAATTTTACAGTTTTCTATTTAAATGGTTATCAATAGTTACCCCTAACAATGTGCATTAGCCAACTTCTACGTCAATAATCCTTATTAAATTATCTGAAGCTCATTACAGTAGGTAAATCACAGGGTCCGCCCTGTGCGGCAATTTTGGGAGGGCAACAAAATTCTATAATAAATAGCTAATACTGAATAATATCTAAATAATAACAATTTTATTATATTTTACAGTTTTGTCGCATACTCACGATGCAGATCAATTATTACTCCTTTTGAATTAACGGTCAAATTGTAACACACGTTTCTCGGTATTTCGAATACAAATGGACTAAAAATATCTACATGTATCTACATTTATTAGCGGTATTTATTATGTTTTTACTATAGAAGTAAACACAATTTTAAATAGTTTCTTTGTTTCGTTTATAAACGTGAGCAAATTTTACCGTTATGTTTCAAATGTTGAAATAAATGGAGTACTTATACAATTCCGTTAAGTTTCAAACGTTAAATCGAAAATACAAACTGATGGACGCACAGAAAAACCAGAAAAAGAGACCAGCGCTGGGAATCGAGCCCAGGTCCTCAGCATTCCGTGCCGCGTGCCATACCCCTACACTACCACTGGACAGGAGTACAGCAGGGCTACTACGAAACTCGAAAATAAAGTTCGTATTGTGCGGTCCCTGTGACACTTATATACTATTTAATTAACACGAGAGCGAGAGGGACGGTACGATACGAACTTCGAGTTGCGGCCATGTTGCAGACACGAATTTCTCCTATGCACACATCTCAGGTTGCTTTTGTTTTTTTTACGGGATGACCGTAAAAGTAACAAATTTGGAGTTGAAATAAAACATACAAAAAGACTCCAAATAACCAATCATAATCAAATGTTAAAATAAATAGCGCAGAGGTTTTTTTTTCTATTTTCATAACTTATACTCGTACTGTGACGACATCGGGGAATCTCCTTTGTATAATTGAATGGTGCAATAATGTAAAGACATCTTGTATATGTAGGTAGGTACTATAGTTTTTTAAAACTTAAACAAAAGGGTAATAAAATTTTCTTCTGCCCGGGCGGCTGATACACGTACGCCACTGATCGCCATTTGGTCTAGAATTTAAAATAAGCAAGATGAGATCATCTGACCGTCAGGCAAAAAAACAACCAGTCAACAGTCAATCAACCAATTTTAAAAATTTTGCTCCATCGATACTATCGATGATTCCGCCGATGTCGAAGTAGAAAAGGACACTATCGGTTAAACGGTGGAAAAACGTCTTTTAACTGTCAACTACAACTTGACAGATGACAAAAAAGACAAATGACGGCAACAGCAACAGCAAAACAAAAATCGGTTCGCGTAGATTTCTTCACATTGGAGCAGCGGCTTTGTTTCGAAATATCGTAGGAGTAAATAGATTTAAGTATGATTTCCAATTTCGATAAACTCTGTGTCGAACTAGAAAAACAGGAACTAGAGGTATGTTTCGTATGAAATTGTTAAAAGCATCATTTGAGGTATTAACTAATGTTAATGTAACCTAGTCAGGGAAAGATAGTTTAACCAACCATTATTCTTCATTCCAGGCCGCTAATGGAGTTGCTTCACCATCAACATATGCTCAGCTACTAGTTATATACTTGTATCAGAATGATCTGTAAGTAAAACTTAGTGTTTTCCTGTAGAATTTTATTTCCCTCAGTTGCACATATACAATGTCAAGCATAACCTAATGTAGAACTTAAATTATCGAAGGCGTTTAAAATATATGGAGATTAACCTGGAATCAATGCCTCAATGTTTTAGACTATTGCGGTCATTACTAATTTTAAGATTTAAATTCGGATTTTGTTCCGCATACTTTGATTTTATTAGAGAAGCTCGATATTTCAGCACAGTTGCATGCGCCATGATCACGAGACGATCATAATCCTGATTCATGATCCTGTTGCTTCTCCTGTCATCTCTAACTCGTTCAATATTGATAAAGCCTGGCCATTTCCGGTGAATATGTTCTTACGAGTATGTATTGAGTCTACAAATATATAAAATAACAAAAAACATAAACGTAAAGGTTGTTCTATGGATATTAGAAAATGCTGCCAATTGGCCCTGCAGGCTCTAAATTAAGAAGTTTTGTAACAGTTGTGACTGGTTGTGGTTGATTGGTTATTAAATACATTTATCATCATAATACATTTAGGGGAGATTCTTAAGGACTATCGGACCACTGGAAGGGAGTCTTTTTTTAAATGTATTTCTAGATGTTAACAAACATTACACACTTGCATACTTTTACTGATATCCGAAACATGCCTTATGGAAACTTAAGTTACTGTATTGTTTAATAATTGCTATAAATTTTTTTAAAGGATTAATATTTGTATTAGGATTAAACTGCTCAAAAAGGAAGCCTTTAATTTTGAAAACTATCAAAGTCGAAGTCAAAATATCTTTATTCAATCCTCCTATAATAATCCTCAGTTGGTATACATTTTCAGATGCAATGCAAAATTTCTGTGGAAAAGGATCCCTCCATCCATCACAAGCAGTAACCCAGAGATAGCTGCCATATGGGCTGTTGGTCAGAAATTGTGGAAGAAGGATCTTGCTGGGACATACCAAGCCTTAGCTACCTACAATTGGACAGAACCTGTAGCTAACATAACAAGAGCACTTGAAGGTTGGTACTTTATAGTTACAACATGTATAGTTACAATTGTAAGACTAGATGCATTTTTGCGCATCAACAACAAATGGTACATACATAACTCAAAAATAGTGTTTTTTTTTAATTATTCATCTTTACCAGTGATTTTTATCTATAGATAGGCAAGGCGGTCATGTTTTTAACACATCAACTCTTTCTTGTTACACTATGGTCCGATCCAATCTAATAGATATCAAAATATGAATCCCATGCCTGTATGCTTGAAAAGTTTTTTGTTAGTTTTAAATCTTTAACTTACATAACCATGACATTTAATCATAATCCACCTGATTACAGAACGAGTTCGTGAGCGAGCATTCCACCTGATTGGACGATCCTACAGTTCAATATCATTGGATACAGTTGTGTCAATGACAGGGCTGAGCAGGGACACGGTGTTACGCGCGTGTGCTGATCGCAAATGGGTGCTAAGTGAAGATGGCGCCACCGTCAACCCCACGCCGCCGACGCAACCCGCGCCACTCCATACCTCTAGCGAAGACCAATTGTTCAAACTCACGGAATTTGTCTCCTTCTTAGAAAATTAAGTAAGTACTTTCCCTATATTAAGTGTCAAATTGTGTTGATTACATTTTTTAATAAATTGTCAACCCAAGATTAATATGTTTGAATATCTTTAGAAGTAAATAATTTTATTATGTAAATCAAAAACATGATAAGAACATTCTAATCATCAGCTAGATAATCATAATCAGGCAGCTAGTGCCACCTTTAGGCATTCATTAGGGTGGTCCAAATTTGTATGAAAAAAAGGTCTGGTTTGGTTACGAGTATTAACATAAAGTACATATATGTACTTATTAGTAAAGGATACAACTTATTGCACCCATTTGTTATATGCATAAAAACATTTTTTTTTTCAAATTAGTGTGATAAA
The DNA here is from genome assembly GCF_025370935.1 of Choristoneura fumiferana. NCBI lineage: Eukaryota > Metazoa > Arthropoda > Insecta > Lepidoptera > Tortricidae > Choristoneura > Choristoneura fumiferana. The sequence goes on along the minus strand of NC_133474.1, from coordinate 13,835,559 downwards.
AAATATGTCTTGAGTGGGTTGGCAAAAAAAAAAACAAAAATAAGTTTTTTTAACATAACACAAATTTAATACCAACTGCCTTACACTACATGCAAAATTTGATATAAAATATTTTTTATCCATTAAACAGACGGCGGCACAGGTAACAACATTTAATTTTCGAAATTATCACGAGCTTGGTCTACAGCTCATTTGTCATTAATTTATTAAATACACAAGAAATATCTGCTTTTCCTAATGCCCAAAAAATCGTCAAATCAGTGACCCCTAAGTATTGTTAGTTTTGGCTCAAATATTGCAAGACAGTATTTAAAAGCTATTCGAATATAGAGAACCTTACACGCACGGTAATGAGATTAAGCAATAATAGTACATTACTGCCGAGGCCAATTCGTGGATAAGTAGAGTTTGACGTCAATGTCAATAAATACGAATCCACGAATTGCCATGTCCACTGTGCCATGTATAGGTAGTGCTTTTCTCCAATATTTAATGCGAGGAAATAAAGCATAATTGTTAAAATATTAAGTTGCTTTAAAAAGCTTTAATGCTTTAAAAAGTTGCCCTTAGGTATACTTCCCGATACTTGTTCATTTTTTATTTTTTTGAGTACACGGCACGACTTAATGCCCTTTCATTAAAAATAATAATTTAATTTAAAAAAATTGTATTATATCAATAAAAAATATAAAGTTATATGCAAATGAAGCTTTGTATCACTAAATTACGGTTTAAAGTGCTACTACTGAACCCTTTTTAGTTAATTCAGGCATTTTCTTTTGTTATCAGTTTTTTAGTGTCATTGTGCTTGAACTCGAAATATTAAAAAAGTGACACTGTTCGAGATATTTTTAAAGACATTGTTTCTTCCTAAATTAAATCTTAGACTAGGACTTAAAAAGAAAAAAGGTAGAAGGAATTTGATCGTCAGGCTGTTTAAATTGACTTACTGTAGTCAAAAAGTGAATTTAAAAAATAAAAAACTGTATGGTAATGGTTTTTTTTTAATTTGTGGCAGTCTATAAGGAAGAACTTCGTGTACTATGTTTGCGACAGGTGGACATTTCCAAGCAATATTGGAGAAAAATTACCTCGTATCGTAACTTATATCTGAATTTGAAACTTAATGTCAATGAAGTAAAGTTGATATTTACTTAGACATTGCACCTTAGTCCTTAGGGTATTCAGTCCATAGGCCATCTGTTTGATTGCCTTAAGTTCATACCTCAGTTTCATCTTTTCATCAGTAGGGCATAGGGCTGTGAGCTTGTCTGCCTACACTAAAATAGGTATAATAAAAAACTCATGTTCAAAATTTTGTACACTAGGTCTTGGGAGGCTATGGGAATTGGGAAGGGATAAATGTGTATAGAAAATAACAAGTTGCTTTCAATTTATTTTATATATATAGTCAGAGACGTTTCTTACAAATTAAGTACAAAAGTATTATGTTTAGTGGCAGTGTATAAAATTAATTTAAACTATTCTATCATATCATATATATTGAATGTGTCCTTAAATTTTTAACATAAATAACCTAATTAATGAATTCCTGTTTCACTAACTCTGTTTCAAATATCACAAGCAATTCGATGCATACAAAAAATAACTTTAATTCCAATTTCAACTAAATTTCTATCCTAGTTATGAGTATCTACAGTTTGTTTAACCTACTTAGCTAGCCACAGACATTAAATATAGTTTTGGCAACTCTTAGGATCTGTGAGAGTAGCCTCACAAGCTTGTTCATTGATATCTATTCTGGAAGGAGACCTGATTTGGTCTCGGCTGTAGCCTGATGGAGTTGCTGTCGTCTTCATCGCCAACTGTGGTCTCGTAGCCTCTATTTACTTGCCCCCCGTTGGGTTCAGCAAATACATCTTTCACGGAAATGTTAGCGGTCGACGTCCGATGCCGTGGTGCCACGAGATTGTTGTTGATCTTAAATGGGAATAAAACATGAAATACAAATAATTTATAACTATTTCTATTTGACTGTTGTACAGCCGCCATCAGATATTTCGGAGCGGCCAAGGTGGTCAAAAATATCGGCCGCACATTTAAGGTATTAGAGTTCATGTATCGATATTTTTTACCATCTTGGCCGCTCCGAAATATCTGATGGCGACTACTGTCAGCAAAGAAAGTTACCAGACAAAATAAGATTACAAAAGTTAGTAGACAATTTTACTCTGTATGTTACCTCTTTACGCTTAAACTTCTGAACCGATTTACATGAAATTTAGTATGTTATAGATAGTTTGCGACCCTAGGAAGGACAGAATAATTTTATACCAGAAAATGGTACAGTCCCCGCGGAATAGCGATAAACGAATTCCTCGCAGAGGAAGTCGCGGGCAACAGTTACTTTTACATAACTGATTGACCAGAGTTGGAGAAAAATTAAAATAGCAGCTAAACAGTATATGTTTAAAAGCTTAATTTATAGTTTATGTCTAGTTTAATATAAAGTATAATTTACAGTATATTTAAAAAAAAAACCGGCCAAGAGCGTGTCGGTCACGCCCAAAATAGGGTTCCGTACAGCCATTACGAAAAAAATAAGTAATATTTTTCTAATGATTTCGTATTTTATACGGAATCTACAAAGTTTAGGTACATTTTATACCTTAAACTGCTATTTACTTTTAAACTACTAATAATTATCGAGCAAACTTAACCCTCATAGTTTTCCTTGTAAGTTTGATATGTACTTACTATCATCCTGAATTTTTAAAAAAAATTCCACTCTGGTTTAGATTTTAGAGAGGGGGGACGCTCGATTTTAATGAAAATTTGCACTTTAAAGTTGAATATTTCGCAAACAAATCACTGAATCAAAAAATCGTCTTAGCAACCTCCTAATGGTTAAAAGACCTATCCAACGATACCCCACACTGTAGGGTTGGATGAGAAAAAAAAATCGCCCCACTTCACGTCTATGGGAGGTACCCTAAAAAATTTTTATTTTTTTATTGTGCCATTTTGTCGGCATAGTTTTAAATTAAAATTAATTTTAAAATTTTCAGCTTTCTAGCATTGATAGTCCCTGAGCAAAGCCGCGGACGGACGGACAGACAGACATGACGAAACCATAAGGGTTCCGTTTTTGCCATTTTGGCTACGGAACCCTAAAAATAGGTGTACTATCCACTGAATTATTACAAAAGGCGACGGACATAATTTTTATGAGAATTTCTTATAGCATTAAGTGCATAATTGGTACTTTTTCGAATACCTAATCCCACCAAAAACATTCTGTAAAAAACTAGCCAAGTCTCGATGGAGCTGCTTGTTTATCTCTAAAAAGTAATGAAATCTAGACAAAGTCGTGCCAAGTCTAAGGTTCCTTACGGCGATTTCTTTATTATTATAGTTAATGTTGTGTGACTTGGCCGTTGACTTGTATCCACTCACATATAAAGAATGTTGAGTCTTAAGTCTTATCCAGTAAATGTTGAGAGAGACTCAATACGCGGACAATATTTCAATTCAATTTTAATTTTCAAATATTTATTGCTGAATTATCTTCTATAAAACTTTTTTTCAAATCTTATATTTCTTTTTGAATTGCACGTTCCTAAAAGTTTCTTCAATGAGCATGTTCGCTTTATCAAATCGGCAGATTTATGTTCTCTTACAAAGTTCGTCAAATTTTTATATTTTCTAATCAGTCTGAGTGTTTGAAGTCAAAAGTCTTTGACCAGTGTGGATCTGAGACGTGGGCGTTAACGATGGGCCTTATGAGGAAGGTCAAAGTCACTCAAGAGGGCTATGGGGTGGTCTATGCTCGGGGATTCTCTGCGGGATAGAATCAGAAATGATGATCAGCGAAACTGAAGTGGCAGTGGGCGGAGCACATTGCTCGCAGGTCTGATGGCCGATGGGGTCAGAAGGTTCTCGAATGGTGTCCGTGGACCGGGAGACGAACTGTCGGTAGGCCTCCAATAAGATGGAGCGATGACCTAGTTAAGATCGCGGGATCGCGTTGGATGCGGAAAGTACAAGACCGGTCTGAGTGGAGAGCCTTGGGGAGGCCTATGCCCAGCAGTGGACGTCTTTCGGCTGACATGATGATGATGATGAGGCTGATTATACAGGGTGTTTGGCAGTCGGGTGTAGGGGTTTTAAGGGATGATAGTTAGGGTCATTCTGAACACTTTTGACCACATTCACTAAGTGCCACATGCTAAGTTTCACGGGTTTTTAGCCGTATCGTATAGGCAATATCGTTATAGTCGTACACAATTGCACTGTATAGAAACGAGGTCGTTTTTTTGGAAATACCTTGAGTTTTTTTTTTTTTTTTACTTTTCCATTTTTAAATGGCACATGTTTAGAAAGCCCGAAATCAAAAAAGTTAATCAAGTAATTTGTACGCGTAAATCGCAACAATGCATGTCTAAAGACGTACGAGTACGACTATAACGATATTGGATATACGGCTAAAAACCCGTAAAACTTAGCATAATAGTGAATGTGGTCAAAAATGTTTAGAATGACCCCTTAAAACCCCTACACCCGACTGCCGAAAACCCTGTGGCCTGTATATTTGAACATATTCAGCAAGTTTTTGTAAAATATAAGGAAAATTGTGTACTATTATTTGCAAGCGTCGCATATTCGTAACGCCGCGTTCGGTAACATACAAAACTCTGCATGTGATTTGAATTTTTTTATGCGATCACGGACTTTCTTCGCTGATTGTACCTAATGTATGTGTCAATATTTTTACCATCCCTGCTACACCATACTCGTTGTTAGCACCCAGAGTCTGCATATTTGATTTTCGTCGCTCTGCCATTACTGAGTTCCTTCTTGTTTCTAAAGCTTTAATTGTTTCTCTTCGCATTGTCATCTTGCGATTAAGGACAGGGGTCCCTGAAAATAAATATCTAATGTTAGTAAAACTTACATTTTTTAACATGGTATTATTTAAAATGATAATTCATTTAGTAGTTCCGAAATTACCGGGATTGCCCTCATTGGCATTGATATTAAAGAATCGCTTTTTGAATGCTACGTCCAATGTGCCTATATGCCTCTTCTTCTGTCTTGCTTTTTCTATGTTATGGATAGTCTTTCTTCTGCCCACATTGTGCGGTCCTGAGCCCGAATCGTTGTCATATTCGTCGTCCAGCCCATTTAGTTTTTGTAAATCTTTCACTATTGCTATTGCATTTTTATCCAAGAATGCATCTTGAGATAAGTCTTCCGCCTGTGATAAAAAAACGCAACATAATTATTTTAAACTAAGCAGTTTCAATTGTTACTTTTAGAACCTGAATCAGGGCTGCTGTTGTAACGTACCTTCTTTGTGCAGAACCAATTCAATTCTATAGAAGACAAGATGTGAGAAATTGTTCCAAATCGATGGAACAACATAGCAGTGAATTGTATGAACAAGATCAACGCGAAGAAGAATACAAATACTAGACCGATTGGCTCCAATTGCAAATATTCTTTTGAAATCAATACCTGAAAACATTTAAAAATTATATAGTATGCACAAGACTTTAAAAATACGATTATTAGAAATGAAACCGAAAATTTTTGATAAGTGTGGTGTGATTGAAATTTAGAGAGTTGTGGGTTTGTTACTGACATGTGCAAATTATTAGGAAACTTGAACCATATTATATGTGTTATATCAACAACATGGACAGGCAATGCAGTGTGCCACTATGATAAGGCATATGCAAATATACTTGAGGCTTATATGACATTTACATACTATTGACAACATATAATAGATATACCTATCTATAAATGCTGTTGACATCACGCACGGTGGAGTAAAATTGAACTTCAAAGATAGAAACTTAGAAGTTAATTAAATAATTGTTGGCATTTCCATTATGTTTAGACAGAAAACGACATAATCCGGTTATACAAATCACCACGTCTTCCGAGGTGTAAAGTATGTACAAGGGAGGGTAGTGACCCAATTACCGTGTTTGATTAATAGAAGAAACCTCCGCCACCTCATTAACCAAAGAAAGAAAATATTGATCTTTCAAATTTACTAGTATATGTGAAGTTGCAAGGATATTTCAGGACGGTGAATTAATTTGGGAAAATCGTTGCAGGTTTACAGTAACGGGCACGAGGTACCATTGTTGGACCTACTCTTGAGTACTTAACGCTACTGTTTCAGGAATAATAATTCTATTTTCATTTGTTTTCTTAAAGTTAATCAAGATTTTCAAGATAAGGATATCTAGGTTTTGGATATGAATTAGAATGTGTGTGAAACCATAGACGTGACGCCGAAGTGGTTTAGCCCTCAGTGTATTTGGACTCCATGCTGGTGTGCCGTACCAGAACAGACCGGTTAGAAGAAGGTCGTTAGACTTGTGAAGAGACACACAATCTTTGTTAATTTTGGCTGTACCTCGCCTGTCTCCTCGATGTATGTAATATTTGTCTTAATCCCCAAAGGCCAATCTACGTGGAGTTGATCTTTGTTGAGTTGTAACAAAAACACTATCAATATGAATAAAGCATTGAACATAACGAATGCAAAAACTGACTTATTACGAAGTTCTATCAGTTCTGCAGCAATTCGAGCCTGAAAAATTACACAAAACAAGAAATATTTAGTAAAATTGCTTCAACTTTCAAGGGTGAGCGGGGCGAGAGACGTTTTTTTCTTGAAAACGTAAGGTTCGTATTTGTCTTTGTCCCGAGTCATCATTGAAGGCCGAGCGCTGTTTAGTGGATAGTCACTTTACCTCTTGTGTAATCTCATCGTACGTTATGTTAGTTTTGACTCCGAGCGGCCATTTAAAATGGAGATTGTCCTTATTCAGTTGCAGTAAGAACACAATGAGGACAAAAAGGGCATTGATCATAAAGAATGAAAACACGGAGGAGTCTCTCAATTCTTTAAGATCTTTCGTGATACGGTCCTAGAATTAGGTGAAGAACATAATTTATATTATATTAAGTTAAAAAAAAAAAATTTTCATCTGAAAAAATGTTCATTAGTTTTATGATTAACATCTATAGTATAAATGAAATTTTCATTGTTAAAAATTAAACAAAAATATTAAATTATTTTGGTCTAACTTCTAATATTGAATAAGTGAAATATAGTACAACTTTTTACTTTGCTACTCCTACCCTACAACCACATGTAAAAATACCAACGCATGTGAAACACATGTTTTATGCAGAACCCCCTCCTCCACTTCCAAACAAATCACTTCTGTCACATAGCTTTGCTTTGCTTTTTTGTCAAGCTTTGCTAACCTTACTTTAGGACTGGGTCAATTGGTGTGAATTGTCCCGTGATATTTATTTATTTATTTACATATACTTAACTATCACAACCATCACATAAGACGATAACTCGTTGCAAACTATGCCAGTCTAATCTCAATGCTACATTGAGTTCAGAAACGTCCCAAACGCAACCAATAACGTATTTACTTTAGCTAGACTTTAACATACGTCAACAGCTAAACTTGAATCAGATCACAATAGGTAAGCACCGTTGGTTCGTTGGTCATTAATGCTTCTGCAACTGTGAACTATGAATCGGTCAAGTAGTTTCGATTTATATTTCTCAAACAATAATATCTTTACGCATACAAATATTGTATCTTCGCTATAATCAATCACAATTCATATAACATTTTCAGTATGATTCAAGAGTCTGGCTCTTCTTCAACGTTCTGTTATCATAATGTTGTATGAAACTTTACCTGCTCTTCTTTGTTTGCGTCAATAGGATACAGATACTTGTCTAAAAGATCTTTCCAAAACAGGAGTTCTCCTTGGCTCAAAAAGTCAACTTCGCCCTTTTTCAAATCAGGGTCTTCGATCCAATATGGGTTGATAAGGTCGTCTCTTTGTTCCTAGTAAAATAATGGAAGCGTTATTGTGTATGTATTTTTATTAAAATAACGTATGACATGGAATTAAGCTTTACTTCTGAACTTAGCAGCCGATTTTTAGTTATCTTACTAAAGAATTCTTTCAGCTACGCTGCGCCATTATAGATAGGTTTCAATATAGAGTAAATACTTCTTAATTCCAGTATTTTTGGATATACCTCATAAGACCCAACGTACAAAATTTAAGATATACGTCATAGCTAATATCAACAATTCTAGATTGACGTTAAGTTTCAAATTTTGGTAATTGAAATTGATGTGAATCTTACAAGGTTAAACAACAAAACAAACAATAAACGAAACAGCAATAATGCGCATTAGTGTGAATTTTAGGGTGCAACTTGATCGCCATTTTCAGATTGTATCTTAAATGTAAGGGTTGTTTTAGACACAAGCGGGTCGGCACTGTCTGTTTGGCAGTATTTGTTGATCAATAAAACCGACCCAAAGCAATTACTTCTTCGGCTTTAGCACTTGTTCGGTTTATTTGGCCTAGTTTACGGCAGTCGAGCGGCTTTTTCTCCGAACATTCATCATCATCATCCCAGCCTATATACGTCCCACTGTTGGGCACAGGCCTCCTCTCAGAACAAGAGGGCTTGGGCCATAGTTCCCACGCGGGCCCAGTGCGGATTGGGAACTTCACACGCACCATTAAATTGCTTCGCAGGTTTGTGCAGGTTTCCTCACGATGTTTTCCTTCACCGCAAAGCTCGTGGTAAATTTCAAATGTAATTCCGCACATGAATTTCGAAAAACTCAGAGGTGCGAGCCGGGGTTTGAACCCACGACCCTCTGCTTGAGAGGCGATAGGTCAAACCACTAGACCACCACGGCTTCATTCATGTACATAGTTATTTTAATTATATTCGATTTTGTTGTGCCGATTTATGCCGGCCCGCTTAGGTGTATAGCTACCCTAATGGTACAAGTGTTACCCTGGGCGAAGTGGACAAGGTTTCGGTTTCGGAGTCAGAGCTGCGTTCGTCCTCTGGGTCCTCAGCCAAAGCATTGAGTTGGTGATCGCCGGTGGTGCTGCCTCGAATAGACAACTTACGTCCTCTGCTAAGCCCGTGCGGATCAACCGCTCTAAAAAAACAAATTCATTAGTCGTGTTCAAAAGTTTCTACCCTATTCAAGCATCTTTTCATTGCAATAGTTCAAAACCTTTAATACGTTAAAATTAGTTACAGATTATACCTTTCTACGATTTCCAATTTTTTCTCCAGTTTCTCGAGAGTTGACGCAATGTGTAACAGCTGCACTTTATCTTCGTTTCCTTTCGGATGTGTACAAAGTAAACATTTAAATAGCCCGGCAAAGGAGAACTCAATCGATCCTTCTTCTTCGTTGCTGTTTACGCTTTGCAAAAAGCCGAGCAAAGATTTCTGTTTGGCCTTTTTCTTGGCTTCTTCGGCATCTTTTTTTTCTTGCTCAATTTCCTGAAAATATGCGATAGCAAATTATTAAAAATAATTGTGAAGGAAGTGAGTTCAATGAAGGAGCGCTTGCTCTCGGTACTCCCATTTATCATACATCTAACTGATCTATTGTCGTTATCGTTACCTTACCTTTTTAGTTTTCTTAGTTTGTACTTCTCGAGTACCCCACGAAACGACGTTCAGATTGATAACAGAGTACAAAATCAAAAGCAAGTACATGGATGGTATAGACAAGAGGTATATTATGCCGGGGACAATACACCAAAACTCTTGGGGATGCAAGCAAGCAGCTATGAAGAAGGAACTTGAGAGGGCTATCAAGAAGATGGCTGACGGTGATCCGATACCGTCTTCGCCCAATTGAAGCGCGGTACCAACTATTACAGCCATCATTATCATTGCATATGCCGTCGATAGAATTTGAGCCACCAGTAACTGAAATAAAAAAAACAGTAACATTAAAATCACGTTACAAAATAATCACTAATTTATTGAAGTAAATTATTAATAAAGGTATATTACCTGAATCTCTGATTTCATTGTGAAGCAAACCAACATGAAGAGAAGTATGGGGTACAAGTTGTACTCAAACGAAGTCCAATTGTCGATTCGGAAAGCAGCCACGAAAGCACCCACCAACATAAGGAATATAGTGCCAGGTCCCAGGATCGTACCGCCCATCAACATCATCTAAAATTAAAATTCATGCGTTCATGTTCGAACTTAGGAATTTCTATGCTTAAGTTTTATTTCTTCTATTTTCTGAGAGCAAATCAATTTTACCTGGTATGCGATATACGGGGAAGAAATGTTGTCGTTGATTTTGATCGTATGCTTGTAATCGACTAACAGATCCATAATGTTGGCGATAGTAGAGGGTACCCAACGACGCCGCTGGTTGTAAAACTCACTAAAGCCTTCAGGACAGTGTGTATACGCATCTGAGGCAGCCGAGTATTCTACGCGATATCCTCGTTGAAGCAGTAATGTACACAGCCAACGATCTTCTCCTAAAAGAAGAAATAGATAAGTAGAATACACATAGTTATTTGTGTCACAAGGGAGCAAAATGGTGTATTTACGGCGAGGGCGGTATATTGAATCCAGAATGTAGCGAAGGATTCTAAATTAGAATCCTGAGCGTAATGAGGGATTCAAGTGTTAACGCCCAAGATGAAAATAATTTTGCTCCCGAGTGGCTCATACAACTTTTCACACAGAGCATTAAGAAACTTGAACAAATAAATCTAAATATACTTAAAGAGCAACCAGCACAGACAATGCCGTGGTTTTTTAATTATGAACTTTAAAAAAATGCATTTGGAATAAATCGCTTAGGAAAGCCTTGAACAGAAAAGTTGTACTTTGCTCCCTCTCGTCAGGGAGGAAAAGTTACTTTTATGAAGGAGAGGTGTGAAAAAATTATTTAACTATTCACGCAATTATAATCAAGCTTACCTTGATCATATTGCACATAATGCCGGGCTTCATCAGATCGCAGTGTATATTTCTTCATAACGTTATCGTCCATAAGAGCCTTTCCACGAAAAAGCGAGAAGCAACCGGGACTACATAGCACGCAGCCAATCATATGTTCTGTCGCCTTCTGCAGCCAATGGCCGATAGCGTACTCGAATAACTGGTACCATACCATAGGACCTGGAGGACAGAAAATTAGAGCCTATTAGAGAAAATCACAGTTTAGGTGCACTTTGTTTTTCTGATTCAACTAAGTTGTTATTATTTAACCAACCAGATCCAACTGGATGAATACGACCACAAGCTGCTCCCAAATTTTTGTTCTTCTTCATCAAATCAATAAGCAGTCGTACAGCGTGAGGTTGGAAATCAATGTCTCCGTCCAGTGTCAGCAGATAAGTGTTTTCAGCCATCACTTCCTTGCGATCGACGGATATAGGCAGCTCCATTAAACGGTGGCCAAGAAGGTAGTACATGTACATCACCTAGAAAAATGATGGATTAGTCTCTAAAAAAATTATCATGTTCAAAAATGTATGTTCATCTACATATAATACAGCAATAAGCTGCAAACTCGTATAAACCTTTATTTTGGAAATCTAAAAATTGCCTCATAATATGTTGATACGAGTTTCTTGCTTATTATCTCTCATTCCGAGGTGAAACCCCTAATATATCTGGGTTAATTCTATTAAACAAAATATAATTGTGTTTAGCTACGACGTCAATTTTAATATTGTCTGTTGATTTGATTTGTAGCTTACAAACTACGAGTATTTGGAAACAAAAGGGTGTGTTACCTGGGACCAACGTTTTCTGTGTCGAATCTTTGCCTTGTCCTTCAAATGGCAAATCATTTTCGTCTTTCCTGGTAGCACCCAAGTCAACCTACCACCGTATGGGGCGGGGTATTTCTTCGCCGGTCGAATTCGTATGTTCGTCTGATGCACTTCGGAGGCGGCTTCGTCTATCGTATCGATGAGAAGTTTCACGAATCGATTAACTTGAGAATCGTCATCACTGTGGTCAGATATTTCAAAAGCGTCGTCCAGAAAAATGTGCGCTGCGATGAAAAAATATTTATTACAAAACTTAGGTAATTCGACTAGGCAGTACATTTAAGAAACAGACAATGAGCATTGCACCACCTGTCCCGTGGTTTGACGCCAGTAATAGCCAACGTGGATGGGAGAAAAACAGGCAAGAATGACACGAAAAAAAATCGTCTTATCTAATTTACTGTCACGGATGGTAGATGGCCTACAAACAGGCGTATAAAAGCGTTGCTGTGCCCTAACAGGATAAATGTTGAACCTTCATACTTTTTAAGATCTTCATCACAGCATTTAATACAATAAAGAGTTTGAGTTTAAATAAACGTTAAAGCACTCTACATAATAAGTATATCGACACTAAGACTACCTACTCTCAAATTCGTAATAATCGGGGTCGACAACACGTAAATACTTCTGTGCGACCCGACGAGCACACTGATCTTCATCAAGCCTGATTATAGATTTCAAAAACTCCATCATTTCGTCTTTCGTCTCGTGCCACATAGTGGCGCAGGCGTAAATCCTCGTGATTTGATCAGACGACTTGATTGATCTTGGTGATTGTCCAGTGTTATCCGTATGTACTGATATGGTTTCATAGTATTCATCGCCTTTTTCCTTTTCTATTTCGGCCAGGTCCTATAAAAAACAAAACAGCCTTAAAATCTTAATCAGTTCATGATTTCAGTTTATCAAGGGTCACTATATTTGTGTCTACCAAAATTTATCTATGCCGTCCGAGACATATATAATAACCACCAAAGGGAGTCGAAACTCTTGATTATTTGGATAAGTGGTGACAGTTTCATACATTTTTACATTACTTAATCCTGGGTTAGCAGTTAACTCTGAATTACATACGTTACCCTAGTCCGGGCAAGCCAGACTTAAATAATAATGGAAATAAAGTTTTACCTCAGTCTTAACATCTTTGTGATCATCCCTCTTTCGGTTCAGCGCCATGCTTTGATCTATGAGTAAGCCATTGTACATTGGCAGTACGAACAACTTCTCAGTAGAAGCTAAACGTTCTGCCTTCGGAGTCCAGATGTGAATTGTTATCCATGTCTGCGATAGAAGCCACAGTAGCCATACCCATGCCATTTGCCGCGAAATAAAATCACTTAGTGTGTAGACTGTAAATCAAAGAACTAGCTTAACTTTGCAAATCGTGAATTAACATTAATTGTATATAGATCAGGTACAGTATTTATATCCGTTCGCCACAGAGATTCAGCAGAGCCGTCTTGTTCAGTTAGCGTTATAACTTTATAATAATACCGGGAGTAAATGTTAACGTTATCCAAAATTAGTGTTTCTAGCTCAGTTAATGCCGGTAAATATAATGCATTAACTAATTTGTTGAAATTAGTTAGAAAATATATGCGTCAATACATCAAGTTCGTGATTTAATTTCAATAGTGTATGGAAAACGCAAATTTTATCTGACTAATTTCAACAAATGAGTTAATGCATTATATTGTCCAGCACTAACTGAGCTTAAAACACTAATTTTGGATCACGTTAAAATTTCTACCCGGCATAGTACCTAGTCATGAACATCAAATATTTGGAACACACAAAAAATGGTCACTAACATTGAGTCAAGCAAAGCAATCGAATAAAACCCACACATACCAAATTTCATCGAAATCGTTGGAGCCGTTTCCTATACAAGAATTGCTCGTTTAAAGGTATTAGATAAATTTAAAATAAATTTTGAATTTTAAGGATTACTTGGTAGCATTGACTGTAACTATCTAAATGACGCTGACTGTTCCAACGAGGATATTAGGCGGGGGTGACTGTATCTTTTTGTATGCAAATGCAGTACAGAACTTACCAGGTGGGCTTTCAAAGAAGAGATAATCAGGTATGGTTCCATGGAAGGAACAATGATCCCCATTCCTTATACCACAAGCAGCGATCAAGAAATTCACTACCAATGGGATGACTAGATTAATGGGGAATGCGTAACTGAAACCCTGTATGACTATTTTACACGCAAACTTTCCGAATATGTAGCAAAAGTAGGCAGCGAATATTTGTATGAGTAGCACATAGAAGGCAGATTTGTACACGGCAGCCACCTCCACGGAATCTCCAGTTAATGTGGCATTAACTAAATCTGGAATTGTTGTGCCTCCGGTTTGAATTTGAATCTGAAAGGATAAAATAAAACGTTACCTACTTAAGTACAGAATTGATTGATTTGGGTGTTATTTTGCTGAGGTCGATATCAATGAACCACAACCATCTACATAAGTAAGTGTGTAGCGGAGGAGCAGGCGACAGGTAATGAGGTACAGTCAAGAGTATAAATATATGTACGTTACCAAGACGTCAAAAATATCTATACACCTTGATGACACTAACAACGCTACGGCTGTATACTTCGATGGTAGTAGTGGACGCGGGTTTATTTCGGAATCGGATTTGGAATTGCACATACACCATTGTTTTTTTTATGTCAATAAATGTTGTGAGTTTAAATTTAACAGGCTCCTCATCAGCCGTTTGATGATCATCAGCTGATAGTTAATGAGCTCGGACATAGATTCCGAAAAATACAGTCGTTTCCGGGCTTTAACTTATGATCGTCTATTTTAGAATCCATATTGTTTCAAGCCAACTACTAGGCTACCACAACTTTTGTAAAAGCTCGGGTTCCCTAGGATAGCGGCCGTAAGACAGCGGTGAATGACTTTAGATAGAACGTTGTCTATTGTGAATTTGGTGTAAGACAATATACTTAATGACCATCATATATGTTTTATATACCTCTTCAACTACGATGTTATGAGGTCCAAATCCTTCGTTGAACAGTTGGAAGAACATGGCCGGGTCGTCGCCGTCAACCCAGATACTTAATAGAATGCACAGCAAAAACAACACTATTTTCCACACTGACATGAAACGGTAAATGTAGTATCGTGCCAGACTTAACTCTTCCTTCAATCTGCCCAAACTCTTTATAATGCCTGAAATCAACAAATTTTATAGGTACATTGATGCAAAGTGTAGCAAATGTTTAGACCAGTGGTTACAAAACTTTTTTGGAATTTACTTCTGTCAGTTTTAGATACTTGTTATTTACCCCTAGAAACAAGTGCAGTAAGACTTCAGTCACGTTTATACCCACTTTGTCTTACAGCATCTTGTAAGAACACAGTTTTATCCTTTCACGGGTAACTACCCCAAGGTTCAAAATAGAGATGGGCCGAGTACTCGTTTACTACTCGGTACTCGGTGTATTCGGCAGTTTTTTTGATACTCGTTCTCGACCGAATAACTCGGTTCCATTGACGAGTATACTCGGTCTAAATTAAATTATTATTTAAGAGAAATCATTATCTATTATAATAAAACAGGCTAGTTTTAAAATTTGATTAAGAGTATTTATTAATTAAAAGCACTAAAATGAGAATTATCAATTGTAAATATTTAAGCAATTAATTCGCGGACCGACCGAATGCGATTTTCTTCAAAACAACAACTGAATAATTTGCGGGGGAGAAGGCGGGGATTCCCGCGACGTTCGCTCGCGGTGGTTGGTAGCGTCGCGTAAACCTGTCTAACCTGTTTTCGCGCCTCAAAACTGAACCGAGTACTCGGTTTGAGAAACTTTGAACCGAGTATACTCGGTACTCGGTTACTCGGTAAAAGTTGTACTCGGCGCATCTCTAGTTCAAAACTATTGTGTTACTTTATTCTATAGTTTTTCTACCGTGGAAGAATATAAAATTGACTACCTCTCTATTTTGAAGGATCCCTTGAACCCTTTTTAATGCACCTTTATGATCATCAAATAATATGTCCGCCAACTTTCATACTTATCTTCAGTGGTTTATGGTATACATTTCTCAGAAAGTAGATACTAGGTTATAGATTTATTGAAAACAAGCTTACCAATAGGACTCTGACGTGTCACGTAGTTCTCCCACCATCCCAATGATATGCATAGAGACGCAATCGGTATCAGCCACAGCACAGGCTTGCCTTCCAGCAGCGGCCACACAATGAATCCGGTGACCTGAGCTACTATGGCCACCATGTCCACAATGACTTTAACGAAGCGCTTCGAGTCTCTGGAACTGCGCGAGAGCAGGCCCAGTATCGCGGGAATGATGCAAAGACAATTCGTTATCATGGAACCTTTCACTACGTCCAATTCAGGAAGTATTTTAAAGCATAACAACGCTAATCCTATTGTGTGAAGAGATTCAGCGACTAGCACCTGAAATTGAAACAGTATTCTTATGAAACATGATATATATTTTCGGGCTTAGAAATAGTCTACAATATCAAGATATTATATTAATTTTGCAATAAAAATACGTTAAAGATTCCGTTCGCGTAGAATTCGTTTAAATCGCTATTCCGCGGGAACTATGCAATTTTTCGGGATAAAAACTATCCTATGTTCTTCCATGGGATTTAAACTATCTGTATAGGTACCGAATTACATCTAGATCGGTTCAGCGGCTTAAACCCGATGAAATAATAAACAAACAGAATTACAAACATTCGCATTTATAATATTAGTGGGATAGTGGGGTATTAGTTGGGTTGTTCTTGATTGTTCGTGTGAAGTGTCATATGATATTTTTGAGCAACCTTCCCACTCAGATATGTCATAGTCAATGTAGGTAAATGTACGTATGTAAAAAAATGTACAGCCACCAGCACCAATATCTGATACAACTCTATTTCTAGGGCCGGTAGGACGTGTCAGATATTTTTGCACGCTCCGCTGTGGCAGATATTAATCCAGGTGATTGTATCAGAAGAGAAGGCCTAGTTGCTATAATGCGTTAACAAGAGTCTTAACTTACAACAATAAATTGTGCACTCGTTGGCCTTTTTGAAGTCTTGAAGAAGCATATCCTGACAGATCGAATCAGTGTGCCTATCTCCGGGATCGCGAAAGCTGCCAGCAGCGCCCACATCCAAGCAACCCGCTCCTCATCTGGCAGGCTGACTATAAACTGTTTGTCTCTACCTGGAACACAAAAGAGTATCTATAAATTGAGTAGGATCCTGCTTCGTGCTAGATCAAGTTGAGTACCGAAATTATTCGTTTTAAACTAAACCTTTTTGAATCACAAACATTCAAGCTTTCGCATCTATCTATTTTCTAACTTTTTCTTCTATCTTCTACCTACATCTATACACAAGTAAAAATCAATGATCAAAAATGTAATGCACAGTCACTAGCACCAATATCTGACACTACAAAGCGTGCATAAATATCTTAAAGAAAGAAAGAAAATACATTTATTTAACGCCAGAAAAACATAACAATAGAACAAAGACAAGACATAATGATATCTGATACCTACGACTGTTATTGCTCTGTTGTGCTGTAGCAGATATGCAGGTGCTGTATGTACACTCATAACTGCAAAACGGCTTCTCTATTTGGCTAGTACTTTTTATTGCGTTTATATGTAAAATTTACAGTATAAGGTCTGTATGAAAGCCAGCTAAAATAGTGATAATAAATAAGAACTTAAACTACTTATAATTAAAAATAAAAGAAAGGTAACTAATTACTTAATTAAAACTAAAAATAATAATTAAAAATTCTAGTTTACGAGTATAATGTTAGTGGATTAGTAAGCGTTTACTGTAGCTCAATACGAAACATGTAAAGACTCTACCTACCTTAAGCAGCCAATACAGAAAGAGCCCATTGAGAAATATAGGCAAGGGGTCAAAAACATAATTGTGTATAGTAAATTACAGAGAATAGTTGATAACTCCCTTGTTACGATAAGAACCGCATCAGATGGGTTATAATATCTGCGGACGATTGAATGAAACACAATTTTATACTAAATTTCTTTCAATCATCGGATCCATGACCCAAGCATTGAGTGAATCAATTTTTAAGACAGTGAAAGATAAGTCATCATCATCATCAACCCAGCTTATACGTCCCACTGCTGGGCACAGGCTTCCTCTCAGAATGGCACATGCGTAGAGAGGACGTATTGTTATAAGTATTAGAAGTAACATTTTCCACTTTTTACTGGCTTCAACAATAATACCAATGCTTACCTAAATTCCTATTACAATACGCGAGTCGACGGTCTTTTTTCAATTGTGACGTCATAAACAACACTGTTCCTTTGGCGACCACGCCTGATCCAAGCACCACGACGAATGTGACGAGATACGCCAGGATTTTAAGTAAGCGCACTGTGATCTCCAGACACTCTTGCGTCTCCATCGACCCGCTGTCCTGCTTCGGTGGGAATTCCCGGAACACGTCCCATCCTTTCGTTTCATGGATTGTGCGTTGACTGGAATTAAAAAAGAAAATGGTTTAATCAAAATGTTTTAAAAATGTAGAGATCTCATACTAAAAATTATGTACTTGTGTTACGTTCAAATGTACCACAAGCTCTTATTCCGGAGGAAACAAGATACATTATTTTCGAGTTAAAATGTATAAGCTCATACATTTTGCCCATACATTGTGCTCCGAAGAGTAGATATTTCGTTCCGCTTACTTCTCATTTTCAAGGACACAAAAAACGGTCTTGAGCGCTCACCGCTCGTTCTACTATTTTCGCTTGCACTGAATTGCAAGTTTACCTAAATTATATTATTATGAGCTGGTACAATATGTAATACGTTGACCTAAAAAGTGTATCGTTGAATTGAAATACTATTTACTTTATTATATTCTCGTCAGTTTACTTAAGAGTATTTGCTCGGAATACGGATAAGGCTTTGCCTATAAATAGGAACTAATATTAGCTGGTATCGTGCCACAACTTGCCAGTCGGTGCGAATGCTACCTACCGACGTTAGAGCAAGAAAAACAACTTTCACACGCGTCTGCGCACAGACGCGGGAGAAACCTGCGTAACGCTCGAGTCAAGACGACTTCCTTCCGATTATAAATTGTTATCGTCACCCCGTTTGTTGTTGAATCCATTTTTTGTCTACATAACCATAACCCTGAGTAAACTTGCAACAAAAATGTATCCCCACTTTACATATAGTTAGGGCAAGAGTACCTACGCTAAAAAAAAAAAATTGCAGCATTTTATTTTACCACTGTGTAGTTAATGGTCATCCAAACTTACGACAGACAGACAGACAGACATATTTGGTAAAACTATAAGGGTTCCTTGTTAGGACTAGGGAACTCAATGAACCTAGTGTTAATGGAATCGCATAGGATAATATGACATTACACGAAATCCTGAAAAACGCACGGTTACGGAAAATGAAATCATAAAATTATCATAATTCATAATTATAACAAAAATTAATTGTAACGTAAGGATGCAAATAAGAATTATCTTAACATTATGTAAGAATTAAAAAGTACTGTGTCAATCCTAATAGAAATAGTTCACAATTCCATGTTAATAAATAGTTAACGTAATGCTTTAAAATTCCGCAAATTGGCGCGTGCTCTTTCCTCCGCGCTATTATTCTTGCCTAGAAAATGATTACAATGTTGAGCGGTTTCGCCATACCCCGCGGTTCGGTACCTTAGTTGTGACAGGGGGTTTACGTAAGGCTAATAGCTGGTTGGCCTGCGGTAACCCAATTAGGCATTACAACGATCGCAGTGCATGCTATCAGCTAACATCAACGTTACAGTTTTTAAAACGTCTCAAACTCCTGACATTGAACGTCCTTTTACCACTGTATACTATTTAGCGTGGTGGAAATGCGTCATTTTAAAAGCAAAATCATTTTAAATAACACAATATAAAAACAAAGTTAAATTGATACTTTCGGTGAATTATTAAAGACGCGATTTCATTTAATTAATGGTCCCATGGCGTCGTCTGTTGGCCGGCACCGGCCATACACCGACCGATTGAAATTAGAAAGTTATGAATTGATTACATGTAAGTCGTACGCAACGCCTTCAATGAAACGTGAGTTGATATAAGACAGGCATTGTTTTGTAACGATTACAAATTGTGCAAATTTATTTAAGGCGGAAATAGCTGCCAGTTACCTCCTGCATACGATCAGACAAGGTCACCGCTTCTAGCGCGCACCATTTCCTCCCCTTTTCACACACATGGTTATGAAAATGTCGTTAGATTTTAAATTTCAACATCTCATTTGAAGATTTGATCTATTGATAATTGAACCATTACCTAATAAACAATAAATACAGAAAAGAACTTGATGATTAATTTAAATATATAAATAAGTCTAACATCTGGTAGCATGGTGAACGGTTGTGTTGCTCTGAAGATGAGCTCTGGTTGAGATCAGTGTAGTGTGGTGGTGGTGATAGAACACACAAGAAATGTAAGAAGCGTAGCTATCATAAGGTCGAGGGTGAGCAAAGTAATTGTTTCTTCATACTATTCGATGATAACTTTATATTCTATCCCTCTAATGTATTTTTATATGTACCGAATATGTATAAATAAATGTTTCTCTCTGTGTATAGGCATGTATTCATATAAACAGAGAGAAAGTTATAATCTATAAACACTGGGTTCTCTTTTAAATTACATCTTTTTGAGACGTTACCTGTAAATGCTATCGTATGAGGGAGGAATCCGCAAATTGTTGGGCACCCGGGGCGGCTCTCCATTTTTCGGGTTTAAGTCTGCCTCTGGATCCGGTTCTACGTTTGGTTCTGGACCTTGTTCTGGATGCTGATCTAGATTCAGTTTTGTATATACATCCGGATTTGGACCTCGTGCTGGATTCAACTCTGGACGCTGTTCTGGGCATAGTTTTGAGTTTAGATCTAAGTCCGGCTCTGGGGCAATTTCTATTTGTGACTCTTGGTCTAGTTCTGGACCTAGCTCTGGATGTAGGTCTATCAGGTTTATGTCAGGTTCTGGGCCTAGTTCTGAATGCAGGTTTATCAGGTATATATCCGATTCTAGGTTCAGTTTCAACTCTGTTGCTTGATCCTTAGTTCCATGGCAATTTCTTTGATTTTTATCACTCATAATTAGTTTATAAATTTTATAAGTAGGCACATGTCATTTCAGTCAGTCACTAAAAGTTAGCAAGGATTCCACAAGAGGCGAATAATGCTTAATAACTTATTGTTGTGTTTGATTGAGGACAGCAAACGGTGCGATCGCAATAGCGACTGCAGTACGCGGTGTGCGACCCCTACACCGAATGAAGATTCATGATCGTTCACGTGTGCACAAAATATTATATTTTTACAGTTAGAATCACAAACAAATAACTTGAGAAAAATAAATAAACTGAGCTTAACGATAAAACAGCGGTAGACATGGTACGTTCAGCCGATCTGATGAACTGATGGACTTTTGTATAAACAAGTTATTATAGCCGTAATATAGTTAATGCATTGTAAATCGTAAAATAATTACCTAGCTCTCATTAATTACCGATTGACGCGCAAGTCGATCAGTATTCTAAAATATAACGACGGAACGGCTACTACCGATTTAAACGTGTTTCTTTTTGTCCAAATATATAAATCAATAATTGAATTATTCAAATGTGTATTTCTGTAATTTTTTGTGCACTATGTAACTTTATTGCTAAATAAAAAATATTCTATTCTATTCTAAGTAGGTACATACAAACTCCACCACTTAAAGATTGACTAGTAGAGATCCCTTAAGAGGATAAATATAAGGAAGAAGGGAGAAGGTCTGTGAGCACATCCGTGAGGTAGTTCGGGGTCGATCAAATCAAAGGGAGCCGAGTTGTTGATCCGCCCGCTCGAGTCTAACGGGCTAACAGGGCTAACAATTTTCGCTCTTTTCTCGTAGACTCCAAGTGCCGGTTAAGCACCGATGCTCCTGCTCTCAGACTTCTGGTCTTCCGTCGTTTTAGGGAAGCAATGATTATTTTGTATTGTTATCATTATTTTCATATTTTTGAATTTGCAGCGCTTTGGTATGAACTGTAATGCTTCTAAATTCTCATTGGTTAATAAATAACCTCCTAACGCCCAAGTCAAATTTTTGACATATGAACATCAAACTTTATGTCATTTATGATAGAGTTTGAAGTTCAAATTAAAATAAGTCCTTTATAAAGGACTCTGGGCGTGAGGAGGATAAAATAATAAAATAATACTTAATATGAAACAACAACTCTAATTTATGTGTCGGATAGACGTGATTGTGGTGTATGGTGAAGCAAGGTAAGTTTTTAACATCCTTATTTTTATATTATTATAGGTACCTAATTATTTTACTATGTACCTCTTTCGATATATATAGTTCATTGATATTAGACCACCACAAGGTAACGCCTTCAGGCATCTATAATTCAAGCTCCTCCCCTCTCTTACATAAAGGTTACAGATTGTTATATATATAATTATATTAATATATGTTAATTTTATAAATAAGCAAATAAAAACTTATCGATCTACTATGACGAAACCAACTTTATTTTTTTACAATAAAGGATTTACCTACATTCAAACAAATTGTTTAGTCTGTGTCGGGTAAAAGCAAATGCCAACAATAGCAAATAAAAACAACCGAATGTTGACTAAAGTTTCGCAACCGTTTATGAATTAAATAGAGTTTAATATCAGTGTCAATTTAATATTTCTTAATTTGTTTTGCGTAAGCAAGAAATTAATTAGTTAATAGTTTCAGAAGTGTCAAAATTACCTACTTAACTTTTTTATGATTATCATAGCTATTAAGTAATTAAGTAATTATGAAAACCCACTTTTACTTGTTTTTCACTATGGGATTTATTAAATGTACAATAAATTCATATTAATGGTAAACACATCGATCGAGCGCTACCTTACTAGAATTTGGCATATTATCCTCGATAGATTTTATTCAAA
The DNA here is from genome assembly GCF_025370935.1 of Choristoneura fumiferana. Classification (NCBI taxonomy): domain Eukaryota; kingdom Metazoa; phylum Arthropoda; class Insecta; order Lepidoptera; family Tortricidae; genus Choristoneura; species Choristoneura fumiferana. The sequence continues at coordinate 13,812,881 of NC_133474.1, read as the reverse complement.
TGTTCGAAATTATCAGCTTTAATTTGCGTCTTCGCCCGCGTTAATAATACCTACCTTTACAATAGTACATTACTGTAGAGGCCGGGAAGTAGGGGGTGGCCGGCCAAGCAGATATAGACAGCCGAGCGTAGCGAGGCCGGATAGTGATGCGAGGCCGGCAACCTCAGGTTCCGGCCGAGGCTTGTATAGTGCTTTTCTCAAACATTACATGAAATAAAATAAAAAAACAAGATATGAAGCTGGCGGGACGCTAGTCTGGTCGCCCTATTGTTTACGCGCGTGTCGCGCTGGCTGCTGGCGGGCGGCGGACGGCTGCGGGCGGTGTTGCTGAGCGTGGGTCGCGTGCGTATCGCAGAGCGCGCGTTGAAACAAAAGACGGTCGCATTACCGGCCAGCGGCCTGCAAGGTTGTATGAAATCTCTTTGCAGGCCGCTAGAGTGACCGCGCGCACGCAGCTGAGTCGCAGCGCCTGCAGCGCGATACTTCTCGGCCTATTATTTGTAACACAACGTCAATATTTCATGTCATGTTTGAGAAAACATCATTTTAGCCACTTACCGATGAAGTTGACATTTCGTTTGAAATCCAAGGTAGGTATCGAAGGTAGTGCCACGAGATTTGAGGTGAATGATTACACACACAGCTACAAGAAGAAGTGATTGCATAAAAGGAGAATGAATTAAATGAATGAGTGAATTTTGAACATGAATCTACCAATATATATTATAAATCAATATATTTAATATGAATGAGTAAATGACAAAAATCCCTCAGTCCTTACATGACATTGTCTTGTGTGCGTGACCTCAACTCTGGTAGCAGTACCTATATACTTTAATGTTCTTGGACAGAGCCCTCTATTCTTGTTAAAATATTATCCCACTGGAACACATTAAGTACCTATTGGGATATTAAGTATCCTATGTCTCAATTCAGATCTTTCCGGTCCGTTATTGCGTGATTGAGTTGGTAACATTCAAACATCTTCACAAACTTTAAAAATAATAATAATAATTTATTTGTTGAAAGCAGGTGTACTTAACGTAGGTACATAAATGATCTTAAAACTATTTTGAATCTCCACTTTCCACCTAAAAATAGGCGTACAAATTTAAATTTCCTATAAGTAATAGAATATTTTACATCATTTCATGCAAATAATAATAAAAAAATGACAGTTAGCAAGTAAGTATCGAGTAGGTATGTCCTCGCTGTGCCTATGTCGAGTAGGTGTTAGGTGTGCTTTCTCTTGTATCTATCTATATGAATAAAATTAATTCACTACAAAACTGCATTTATTGTGTTTATTCTTTTTTTTGTGTTTGAATTTTTAGAAGATAATTTGTATGAAAGAAAATGATTGACAAATTGTTTGCAAAAGAAAAAAATGTTCGTCATTTTCGTCATTACTTGCTATAACCGTGCGAAGCCGCTACTAGAAAAGGATTACTGAAATTTATGTTTGAGGGTTTTTAAATATATTTGTTACGGGATGTAGACCGTAATTACCTTAAATGAGCTGCCGATATTTGATGCAGTTGCATGCATCATAATCACGATAATAGCTTTTTCACTTCTCATGCTCGTAAAGTTGGTGTTTATGCTGGATCTAGGTGACATAAAATTACTAGAGTGCATAAAGTAAAATCTAAGTCTAAGACCAAGGCGTCAGGCGTCAACATCCACAAATAAAAAAGTTTCTTTAATTTGTTTTAGTTATTTTATTTTATATAAAACTAAAAATCAATCAAATCGATCAAAATAAATCAATTTAACTAAAAAATTATAATTATATATATAGCAATGCATGAAAAATAAAAGGTACCTAAAAAGTGAACAATTATTTCCACTTTTGCTATTTAATTTCCTCTCACTCGAAGTGAAAAGCACAGTGTAAAACTCGAGCATTAAACTCATTTTCCCCTCGACGTGTCTATCCACCCTCGCCGTACCGGCTCGAGTGGCTATATGAACGTCTCGGGTAAAATGGCTCGTTTCATGCTCTTGTTGTACAATCTACTATTAAGCTAAATGTTTTTAGAGACAGTTGTGTATACACAATAATATAATACCTAACATTTTAGAACGCAATTGGACGCAAAAGTCTAGTCTAGTTAATAGTTTTCTACTTGAGTAGCTAAGCTACTGCGTATATTCTTACGTGTTTAATTCTATATCAAATAAGAAAACATGAAATATTCTAACTCTTCACTTAATTTAGACATTCCTCGCAAAAAAAACTTCAAAGCAGAAAAACTATTGACTATTTTAAGATAAGATAAGATGATTTATTTGTAAAACATAATTAATAATAATAATCAATAATTGATAATCAATTGTACCGCAATAATCGCAATATGCCAGTGTAAACCCACTGTGCAGCGAGTTCTTCGTTCTGCAGCAGTGGCTCCAAGAAATTCCACCGGTGTCGGCTAGTTAATTGCCAGTATGGTCGCATACACTACTCGGAATAACTCACATAGTCACCTTTCATTGACGTGGTTTGATTTTCCGGTGCTTTTTCCATGGATTATAATTTGTACAAAATACATTCATTTAATGAAATGGTTACCACTATTTTTCAATAGGACAATGCAAAACATAACTAGTAGGTGTATTGTTGTTAGAAATGGTTGAACGCCTAATACGCTTCTTGGTGTGTACAAATAAGTAAACCACTGTAAACCTTTTTTACAATAAACGTCCCAGTGACTCCTTGAAGAAAACAAATATGGCTTACTGAGACAAAGTTGTACTGCAGCTCTTGCGTGCGTAGCCCAAATATGTCGTAGATTATAAATAAAGGCAGTGGAGCTGTCACGGGCGTAATCTCGTACAATAATAATTGGGCATTTTCGGCGCTATACGCAGCTAACTCGCCGACATTGTTGAGCGCTCGCGGCGAAATCCTTATGCGCTCGCCTTCCTTTCAACTCGCCCGCAAATCGCTAGTGTGATAAGTCCCTTAACGCTCCGGTGAGGCGTTTTCTTTCGGTTATATAGGGAGCATCGACGACATTCCTTTGGCACACGCTTCAGGTGAGACAGAGCTCCCAAAAAAACCGGTCAAGAGCATGTCGGGCCATGCTCAGTGTAGGGTTCCGTAGTTCCCGGCTGTCACAATAGGCGGACTCAACTATTGATTAAGTTGAACCAGAACCAGAGCCCAGAATTTTCGTGGCAATTTTGATCTGTCATAGTGACGGCTCGGCTCGTTCGGAGCAGACGAAAATGTGAAATAGACATAAATAATGCATTATGCAATGAAAACAATGAATAGCTAACAATTTCTAATTTAATAATTCAATTTCATATACCACGCGCCACGCGCCATATAAATCTGCCTAAAAGTTAATTTCTTAATACTCAGTTTTGACGCATTTTTGTGATACATTTTTTATGCGACGTCTTTACGTTACTCCCGGATTGTGTTCGAATCGCTTAACGGTATAGTGCCTATTTAATTATTGGAATTATACCTTTATAGTTTTTGTGGTACTAGTCGTGGCAATGAACTTTTAGGCAAAGTTAGGCGGCGGAAGGTATATTCAAAGTCTGTTGTAGTGCTAATAAATGTATTTATAAAAGATATTACGATTATTATTGTACGATAATATCATTATCAACATGTCAGATCAAAAATGCCGTGAAAATTCCGGGCTCTGCCCACAACATAGGATGGATGTAAAAAAAAAACACCCACACTACGTGTATGGGAGCGTTTACCTTTACTTGCCAGAATTTCATTTGCCCGAATTTCACTTGCCATACCAACGTTTGCCATAAAATATATAGAACCGTGCTGTTTTCAGGATTTTCTAAATGTCATCATATAGAACGCAGTAGGTTAGGTTACTTTAATATCAACTCTGAAGAAATTACTATTTCAGAAATAAATTACTTTATGGTAAATGAAAATTCTAAAAAACGATACATTCGGGCATATGAAATTCGGGCAAACCATAGAGAACCGTATGGGGGGTACCCTAAATTGGTTTAATTTTTTTTTAGTTTACTACTTTGTCGCCGTGACTGACATGTACATAATTTATTCATATGCCAAATTACAGCTTTCTAGACTAACGGGCTCCGAGCTAAGCCGCGGACAGACGTGGCTCAACTATACGGGTTCGGGTTCCTATATAGTTGACTACGGAACCCTAAAAACGCAGGATGGCAATACCTTTAAAGTTATTTTCTTTAATTTGCACATTAAGTCAATCACGAATTTATAGATATTTCATTTCATTGTTTTTTACGAGTGACTGTGGCGAGGTCAGTGTCTAATACTAAGTCGTGCTAACAAAATGGCATGACCTTCCTTCAACACGATCCAGACTGGCGCGTATGAGACGTGTGAGCCCGCGTCGCTTGCGCCGCGTGTTTCCGAACAATAGATCGTTCAATGTCGCGCGCGCACGAAAACTTACGAAAGCAACTTCGCGTCAATCCCCCAGTTGCCTATGTTCGCCGCCAATGTTGTAAGAGGCAGAGGCTTCAGAGAATGTGCCTGAAGCGAATCGCTACTTGTATCATTGTTGGGCCCTTATGTCATTGAATTTCTGAATACACTGAAAGAAGAAATGCTAAGAGGTGAATATAAAAATATGAATTGACCATCCGCAAGCTTCACTAAGTACATAACAAGTTACCTGCCAATTTATATTTCCTGAACTATACATATACTCAAGCTTATTTGTATACGCTCTTGTTCATGATAGCCGCATATCGTCAGATATTTGTAATCATTTGCAATACTTGCAATCTTTGTTTGGAAAATATTTTTGAATATGCTATAACATGCAAGTATCACCTGCATCACGTGAGCTATATTTAGTATAGTACTTATTTGATGTTGGCTAAGAGGTCAGAGACCTATCTATGATTAAATATAATGGTTAAGCACCCACGCAATATAAATATACTGTTGACTTAGACAAAGAAAGAAGTTGAAAATGTTTGTAAATATTTAGCACCAAGGAACCTAACGTACGGTAAAAACCATAAAAATAAAGCCGACGCTCAGTGTTTATAACTTAGTATGCGCGCCGCAACATCTTCAGATTCTTGCCCAATGCCCAGCGTTAGCGGAGGTCAACGACCATAATTTCGTTCAGTTAAAAGCTCCATAAAGCGCAATGCACGTCTGATACCCATATCAGGAACTTTGTAAGTTAAGCGCCATCTTTAGTTAGGTTTGTGTTACTAGGTATTCTGCAAGTTACTTGTCGTTAGTCGCATACGCAACAGACTTTCATGACAGTTAATTGATCGACTGGCGCACGCAACGTACTGGATAATGAAATGTATTCAACACACACCAAGCTGGAGTTCTGTTTTAGATATTTGTACTAACTTGAGTCTCATATAAAATCTGATTTATAAAAATAAATGTGGCCTTTACAATCTGATTTCCATATTAAGCACATTGAATAGATTTTTATAAATGCGTTTGTTTCGGAACAACTTCGTCACTCTGCGCATGGATACGAGTAGCTATTAGTAGCTACTTATAATTTACTATAGAACACATTAGTTTGGACCGTTAAATGATATTCTACGCACGCGTGACCCACGCTCGGTAAGGTCCAATTGCACGTATGGTGTACGTATAAGTACGCTCGACGAAAGAAATGTAGTACACTGTGCAACAACTTGACCGAGAAGTTTGAATCTCGATCTTGTTATATTATCTTCAATCATTGCGGAACATGCCAGCTAATGTGTAGTCATAAGTCTTTAACACGATAGATGACATCGACCTAACCCATCCACCTGCCGAAAATTTTTAGAATAGGTAATGATGTTAAAATATTTAATAGACATAATGATTTCTATAAACGAATTTTGGTTAATGCCGCAATAACACGTGTTTTATCTGATGTTCTTGTTAATATAAAGATTAAAGTGGGGCGCAAAAATGTGGCGCAGCCGATCGAAAGTTGTGTCGTCGAAGTTGTCAACCTTGGCATTTGAGCGTGTTCCGGGCGGGTGGCCGATCGGTGAACGTGGCCCGAGAACAAAAACTGACTATGACTTGCCTTTAATACTATTGTTCGTTGGTTTATACTAAAAATAACGAGACCGAGGTGAAGTTTTGAAATAGGATTTCAGAATCAAGATTAAAAAGCCGTTTGTACCACTTTTTTTTTTCACGTCCCATGGGAACTGCACTTTCCGGAGATAGAAATTATATAGTATATTAATCGGAGATAGTGTTGCTTTCTATTACAAAATTATTTTTTGTAGTTACTTTTGTGATTAGAGAGACATCTACATACAAACAAGCAAACCAACTACAAAAATATGTTATTTCTAAAAATTTGTTTAAATACAAACATACATTTACACATACATTTTATGACATTTAATGACTGCACGTTTTTTTGTTGTACTTTAAATATTATCCAAACAAAAAGTCAGTAGGACCTCCCCAATTTCAAGTCAATCAGATAATTAGTAGTGGATGAGATTAGATTAGCAAGATTTGACATACTAACAAACATCGACGAGTAATTATCCAATACGAATAATAAAAAAAGAAATCGTTATGGAAAAGTTGATAGCCTTTTGAACCGGAACTTGTACGTCGGTTGCTCTGCTTCCTGTTACTGTATGATCAGTGAGAAGGTATGGAACTGTCGGGAAGTTAACCAGCAGGTAATATACGCATAAAATGTTCATTTTTTATTTATATTCAGTAAAAGGACTTATAGGAAAAGAATATAAATACACTATACAGTACACTCAGAAAAATTATCATTTGTAAATTATGTTCCACCTGAAATAATTAGTTTTCGAGCCTAAATACGTTTATTCTTTATTCAGATTTCATACATTGCTTAATCAATTTTGCTTCTAATTCATAATAGACAAAATTCAAATCGGACTTCATTAATTTACAAAGAAATTGGTTGTACATATTCTTTAGCACAATTACATTTTGGCAATATCCACTTTGGACGGTAGTAATTTTGATTAGAATTCAAAATAGTCAATTGATGTGGTCGGTTTTTAGGGTTCCGGAGCCAAAATGGCAAAAACGGAACCCTTATAGTTTCGCCATGTCTGTCTGTCTGTCTGTCTGTCTGTCCGTCCGTCCGCGGCTTTGCTAAGGGACTATCAATGCTAGAAAGTTGTAATATTGCACGGCTATATATGTAAACTATGCCGACAAAATGGTACAATCAAAAATTAAAAAAAAAATTATAACTAAAATATAAACGTAAAGTGGGGGTGATTTTTTTTTCTCATCCAACCCTAAAGTGTGGGGTATCGTTGAATAGGTCTTTTAAAACCATTTACGGGTAACCATAACACGGCTTTGCTAAGACGATTTTTCGATTCAGTGATATGTTTGCGAAATATTCAACTTTAAAGTGCAAATTTTCGTGAAAATCGAGCGTCGCCCTGGCCCCTCCAAAATCTAAGCCGGTGGGTAAAAAAAATTGAAAAAATCCAGGATGGTAGCAAGTATATCAAACTTTCAAGGAAAACTTTAACGGCTAAGTTTGCTTGAGAATTATTGGTAGTTTAAGAGTAAATAGCAGCTTAAGGTATAAAAATATACCTAAACTTGGAAGATTCCGTATAAAATGCGAAATCCTTAGAAAGATATTACTTATTTTTTTCGTAATGGCTACGGAGCCTTATTTTGGGCGTGTCCGACATGCTCTTGGCCGGTTTTTCATTCTTACTGAATGACAGTAAATCAAGGAACGGTACAGACTTAAGAGTTAGTCACACTAATTGAAATCCTGTTGTCTAAGATGCTTAGATGACTAGTCTGAGAACTATTCTCATCTCACCCACGACACTTAACAGCGAAGGTAACTCAACACTTTGAAATGCAATAATTAAACGATTAACTATCTATTTACAGTGTTTGTATAGCTTTAGTTGCGTAAATGATTCTAATGTTTTTTTTATCACGCGGCCTATGATATATGATAGCTAATAAAAGAAGATATGTTACGATTGCGGTTTTTTTATTAAATGTGCAAGTTTTTTTTTAATAACGTTTTTCTATTGTTTCTTAATTTGGCAAATTCTTGTTTTAGTAAATTGTTTACAAAGTAACACCGCACATAATTTATTATCTTAATTCTTGATTAGGTAGGTACCTTTTAAACAGTAAGAGTTAGGCTATTAGTTGTTTCGAGAAATTAACTTTATTTGACTTGTTGAATGTTACCTTAAAGTTACCAGGGTGTATAATTAATTTAACAGGTTAACGCCGTAAAGTATTTTTTTATAGATATTTTAGCTCCTTAACCAAAAGACAAACGTTTGCCCTAAAACAATGTACATAACAAGTCAACTATACTAACCTCCCATTGAAATGGCAACATTTTCGTTAAGATTACGTAAAAGGAAATTCCCATAAGATTTTAATTTTATGAACATAATCGTGTTCCGCGCAGAACGTTGTCATCTCTTTACTGCGTTACCAAATATTCACACTTTCACTTCGCGATCGTGTAGAACAAATTCACATGGTTTCACTGCGCATTGCACTACTTGTAACTATGGCAGTTACATAAAAACATACATATTATTTTTATGGTAATCACTTTTTGTGTGATCACCTGAGGCTGGGAACTCTGGGGCTTATACAGGTTAAGCTGTGGTTATACATGGCTTGGCTATCATAATCTGTTAACATCGGCTTGTCACTTGTGACCTTTTGTAATAATGATTTCCTAACCATGAACTTTGGCCTACGGCACTTATTCGACACTATGTCTACTGAACTGATATAGCACCAGTGCACAAGTCAAAGGCTGTCTATATTGTCAAACATGTGTTTGACACATATCAGTTCATAGAAAGCTGATAAATACTTAAAATTTGTATGTATAAAACATGTTGTTTTTTTTGTGTGTAAGCCACAGCTGCAAAATAACTTATTTATGGTACCTGAAAGCTTCGTAGTTTATTGCAAATTAATGATACCTCTAGTCTAGTCACATGTTCTGAGTACACACGCAAGAAAGTGTCTAACTGTACTATTTATCACACTATTTACCTTTACCATAAAAACAGTACAGTACAAATTCGGTTATCTTTACTATACCTTGGTGGGTGTCGAACAGTAAAAAAAGTGATTACGTGAACGATGACATCACCCGCGCGAGTTCGGCGTCATCAGGTCATCGTATCGAGATTCCATGGTTTTTTTGCCTTCAACCATTGGGGCGCTTAAATACTTCCTTGGTTATAGGAACTGTCGATAAAGCTATAATTAGCTTTAGAATGAATCTAACTCGTGATTGTAGGGCAATTTCGAAATGTTCAGTGGATTGCCATCCAATTTGAATTCTGAAATTTCACTATTTGTAAACTAAAGCCGTATTGCCTAACGTTTCTGACGCTTGCAATCGCAATCAAATTACAGTTTTTGTATGCGAAATCTGTCATTTAATTGTGATCGCGAGTGTCAGAAACGTTAGGCCTCTGGGCCTCTTACAGTAACTGGTATATATATACAAGGTGTTAATTAAATAACTGGAAACTTAAGACACTAGTTAGTTGAATTCATTTATTTTTGAATACCTTCATTATTTTAAAAGATTTTCGTATGATTTGCTAAATCAGGCATTCTGAACACTTTTTTATGTGTTTTACACAAAGTAAATGAAAAATAACCGTTTCTAGAACAAATTCAAACTCTTTTCTCAAAAGGTCCGGCAACGCATCCGTAACTGAACTTATGGGTGCCTATGGGTGGCGGTGATTACTTTCTATCAGGTGACTCGCCGGCTCGTTTTCCCCCGATAATAGAATTAAAAAAAAAAACAGAAATTTCGCAGATAAACCGGGCTTAAAACGACAAAGTGCAAAAGCTTATACTTTTAATCTGACTGTTCAACAATTGTTTTTCTAAGTTATAACGGTGACCTGGTGTGAATTTGTAAAGAAAGTACTAGTACTGACCTGCCACCATATATTTCGTTGGCTAGCGGAGCGAGTTCATCGTCAGAGTTGTCGCTGCCCTCCTCCCGGCGTTTCCCGCCGGAAGTCGCCATTTTTCAAGAAGCCTGAAATTGATAAAAAAATAAATTATTAAAAGTATAATTTTTTTTTTAACTATTTTTTGTTAAGATTGACCTCACTGATATGTCTCCTAATTATGAATTGGAATCTTAAACACATATTTACTAGATTTGTCTAATCTTAACGTAGTACGAGAATGAAACGGCCCTTGTTCATACGCACATAGATTTATATACTACTTCCTATACAAAAGACTTCAACGCGCGTAAATGTATCAGTAGTTTAGAAATCATAGTAGTTAATAACGAAATAAAAGTAATAAATAACGTAACATCTACATAATGTAGGTAATTGTACTTCTACTAATATTATAGTAAGTGAGCATGTCTATGTGTAAGTTACTTTCACGCTAAAAAGGCTCGAATAATTTTGAAAATTTTCGCAATATACCTATAATGTCTTCGCTCCTCTCTGCTTCAATGAAATTATCCCTTAGATTTGTACAGTCTTCATACTCACAAATAAAAGTTTGGATAATTAATTGAATCAGGCTTTACTTTGGGGAGGTCCATATCAATGAACTATAAACAATAACTTTGCTTTCCCGCGACCGTGATTTGGTCGCGTGTGCGCAAAGTAGTTTATAGTTCATTAAAAGTGTGGATGGTATGAAAATCTAAACAAAACTTAGTTATTTAACATATTTTATTTTATTTTCATGAAACAAGATCCGCATTGTATTTTCCCCAGCACGACTTGTTTTGTGTAGGACCGTCACGTTCCGGGTCCCGTTGCGAGCGCACTTCGTGATTTATGATCGTGTCAAGTGCATCAATAAAAATATAGCCTTCCATACGAACGAAAATCACGATCAAGGAAAGTATTTTTTATTTATATACAACCTAGCGTGTTACCCGCGACTCCGTCCGCGTAGAATTCGTTTATCGCTATCCCGCGGGAACTATTCCATTTCCCGGGATAAAAACTATCCTTTGTCCTTCCTCGTAACTCAAAGTATCTGTGTACCGAATTTCGTCTAAATAGGTTCAGCAGTTTTGACGCGATGGAGTAACAAACAAACAAACAGACACAAACTTAAGCATTTATAATATTAGTAGGATTTAAATATGTATATATACATATTCACACCGATCATTTGTTCACCGAAAGCTTGTTATACCGCACAGGCCCTAGCACCGCAGTGTACTCAGAAAGCTGATTAATTCAGTACTGATTTAGTTATGTCATGACAAATAACTTTTAAAAACATTTAGCACGGCTCAGGCCTGAAATGTCTGTTTTCCTAAAATGTACAATTCTCAAAACGTCTGCGTTTTCACAATTTTAGCACTTCTATTTTGCCAGCTCTCTTAAAATGTCTGCTATTTAAAATGTGTACAATCTCAGGAAGTCGTATATTCATAATGTTTACATTCCTATACCTAATATTAGCATTATCATAATTTCTGCTTTCCCATTATGTTCACTTTTTTAAATAGGCTATAGTCTTGTTATGTTTGTTTTCCCATAATGTCTGCTTTATTTTCAAATCAATCTTTTAAATGTAAAAGGTTTAATTTCTTGCATACTTACTCTTTGATAACATAAATATCTATACCTAATATAAAATTACTGGCGTTCAATCTCAGGAATTCGTCTATTCATAATGTTTACATCCTCGCACATCTCTGGTGGAAACGCTGCTTTAGAACAAAATATTTTTCGTTCTCAACCGGTTTCGTACCCGAACGAAGGGATTTCGTAGTTTAGTTTTTTACTAAAATCAATGCTAATAAATGTGAAAGTAACTCAGTCTGTCTGTCTGTTTGTCTATTACTCTTTCACGACTAAATTGCTGAACCGATTTAGATTAAATTTGAAGACCATGATCGGAGACATTTTGGGAATAAGACTTTTCTGGAATGCCAACGTTATAAGAAGGCGGATATTTTGAGGTTGCAGACATTTTGAGAACAAACACTTTCTGAAAAGCGAACATTATACAAAAACTGTCATTCTTGGAGACAGGCAATTTTAAATAGCTGACATTTTGAGAAGCTGACATTATGCAAAAGACGTGTTGATATTCTGAAAAGCAGACATTTTGCGAAAAATACATTTTAGGAAAACGAATATTTCAGCCCTGAGCCGTCCGCCTGTGGTTTTTACAAAAACCTGACTGGAATTTCGCACAATAATGACTTCACTTTGTCTTCCCATCAGTTTTTTAAACATTGTTCTATTCTGGTTTTACGATTTTAGTGATTTTTATATATTTATTGATTTCAAAAATTGGATTAACTCTTATATCTCCTCGTATAGGTCCGTTAGGACGGTCGTTTAGAAGAACTGCCTCGAAGCGATGATGAAATCTTTTGTTGCTTGCGTTTTTTTCTTCTTTTTCTAATGTTTCTTTTCCCTGTGTGAAGTAGGTACTGGTTCTACCTCTGCCTAAAGTACCATCAGCCAAATATGTGGTCTACCACCCTAAAATTGATAATCGTTTGCATGTCACAAAACAATATGCCAATAGACGTGTCTGTCAACTTGAAAGTTCGACTTTAGCGACATAATTATTTGATAGGAACTTGTTTAAAAATTGATAGACCACTTATTTGGCTGGTGGTACATTGCCTAAAGAGATCATACATTTAAGAAGTTCATAAAAAAACTGCTATTTTTAAGACCGATATGGCCTTACGACAGTTTTTAAATAATTCTTAGTCATGCCTAAAATCACAGTTTTGAATGATTTTTGTGGTAACACGGCTAATATTTAGATGTACAAAAAAAAACCATACGATTGGCCTAGGTATTGGTCAAATCGCGTGAATCACGCCTGCGCATTCCGCTCGATCCCTGACCTTGCCGGTCGTTCATCCCTTGCACACCATTATTCAAGGGAATTCCAGCTTCGTCTGTACTTTATTCAGGCGAGATACTAGTGCCAGTATGCTTTGTAATATTTGTGAGTGAATGAGATTTTTAAACATCAAACTTGGTTACTTTATACATCTATTTCTTTGATAAGGTTAAGTGGCGCCCAAATAACTACGTAATTAATAACTGAGTACTCAAACGTAACCTCTGATCCCCAAAAAATGAAAAAAAAAACAGTGAAGATATACATATAAGTACAGTCGCTATCAGATATTTAGGAGCTGCCAAGGTGGTCAAAAATATCGATACATGAACTCTAATACCTTAATAATGAGTGCATGTGCCGATATTTTTGACCACCTTGGCCGCTCCGAAAATCTGCAGGGCTACTACGAAACTCCAAACTCGAAGTTCGTGTCGTGTGGTCCCTCTCGCTCTCGTATTAAATAGTGTAAGTGTCAGAGGGACCGCACGACACGAACTTCGAGTTTCGAGTATCTTAGTAGCCCTGCTGATGGCGACTGTACTAATACTTGTCTAATATCTAAGTTTATCTTGTATCAATACATATCTCTATGTGGGTGTATGATACAGTTAGATTCAAGGTAAAGAGAGGTGTGCCCGTTTTAAGACTTTTAAGCAGGGGTGCGCATATTCGCATCCGCAATAGCAGAACTTGCTCAACGATTTATACATCTGCGCTCGCATCAGCGATAATTAATACAGATGTTTATGCCAATGCAAATGCAACACAATTAGGACAAGAAAAAAAAATACATTTTAATTTTTAAAGTGTGATTCTGAATAGTGAGCGTTAAGTGTTAAGCAAGATTTCTACAGTTGATAGATTAGGTATTTATCAGTGAATTTTTAATAATACAACCGACACAGTGGGATGTAAACTTTCAAAAAAATACTGTTTTATTTTTATTTTCACACCCATACTCCTACAAGCGATCTTCAAATCCGCATCCACATTTGCGGATGTGAACCTTCAAATATCCGCATCCGCTACCGCGGATGTAAAAACAAGCATCCGGAACATCCCTGCCTTTAGGTTTAATAGTTTATTACATTATGTGCAGGTTTACGTGAATTCTTAACCACAAGCGTCTAATGACTACAATACCTACTAACAGACCTAGAAAGCTTCTTAGTTAGCTAAGTCTTAATTAAATAAGTAATTTAGCAGAAACGGTAATTTCCGAACGGATGTGATATTAAGCATACTTATAACTTCATCCGGCTTTACCTTTTCACCCGGATATCTAGTATAAGGGGGTCCATATCGGCTCGCATACTTATTGAAAGTCCGAATGTAATGTTTGTCAGAATGATCGTTTGTCATAACTCTTTTTTCTCTGAATCCAATAATTGTTCAGAATTGTTATAAAACAAACCTAACCTAACCTATAGTTATCTATGGGATGACCATTTAAAAATTTCAGAAAATTTTAAGGTTTCAGTGGGACAAAGTAGGTATGACAAACGATGATTCGGACAAAAATTACGGTACGGCGAAGAGTATGCGAACTTTGGCGCTCCCTCTGATGGGAAACGATCGCCACCGCCTATGAATACCATGAAGTAAAGGACACTGCTCTGTTGTCACTACTTTAAGCTACTTAGTGCAACTCTTCTGTTGAAATAAAGTATAATAGTAACAAAACTAATTAGGCACAAGTAATTCCAAACGAGTACAAAGCAAAAAATTAGATTGAGATTCAAAAACGATTACATTTTTCGTGAATACCGTTATTTACTAAAACATAATATGAAAACACAATAAACAGTCAACTGCTACAACATTGCACGGAAATTCATGTTTTTTTTTTAATAACTAAAATTGTACGTTATCTGTGCTCTTTTTGCATTGCTAAGCTATTTTAGATCATAAGACATAAATTTCAGTACAAAATGCTTCAAATTATTATTTGGCTTGTAGAAACTGTCAATGTTGCAGGTAAAGTTGTAGCCAAAAGCTTCAACTTTTGCCTAGCGGATTATCTGAGATATGAAATGCAGTATCTAAAAAAGGGACCAATTCTTAAATGCATTATTGTTATATCAATGCCGGGATGTCATTGGAAATCACTAAACAACTATTTTTTTTTCTATCTGGTAGGCAAAGTTGTAGCGTGTCCAATAGCATTCCCGTTTTTCTCCATACAAACTTTTAAGCATAGTTAGGGTTGTGCCAAACAGAAAAACAAAATAGTTCAGAGTACTTACTGGCATTTAAATTTCTAAAGCCTTATACGAAACATAAACGAAGTCTAAAAGGGTTTTTTTTATATTTCAATCTACACAACACTGCATTTGTTGACACCTATTATACATCGGTTTATTTAT
This sequence comes from Choristoneura fumiferana, assembly GCF_025370935.1. Lineage (NCBI taxonomy): Eukaryota > Metazoa > Arthropoda > Insecta > Lepidoptera > Tortricidae > Choristoneura > Choristoneura fumiferana. The sequence continues at coordinate 13,797,653 of NC_133474.1, read as the reverse complement.
AGCAAACCAACTAAAACATAATTAAATTTGTTAATTACGTAGGTATGACTAATCAATTCTTCGGCACAAAAATATCCGCACATTAAGATCAGCACGCGTCATCAATCTTTTTTTTTTTCGTAATCGAGTAGATAGTGGCAACCCTAGCCTTAGGCAAACTTGTGGCATGTATGTTCTAAGAAACGCTTTGCAACATTACCCATCCTCGTATTAGCTTTAAATCATTACATTTACAAGTAAAAGTACATGAAGTAACAAAAAGACCATTATTACTTACCATATGAACACTGTACAGGAAGCTATCTTATGTATTTTCAAAGTAATGACAAAAGTTTTCGAGACACCAAAAAAACACTTAGCCGTTTCGCAAGTTTTGACATCGACTGCGTTCAAAACTATCATCGTTGCCATATTTTTTTTTCTTGAAATGGGTTGCCAGGTAAATGATAGTATTTCTCCCATTAATAGTAGTAATTAACCCTCTTTCGGGCAGTTGGGTAAAAAATAGATAACGCTTTACTAGAAAATCATATTTTTACAAAACGGGCAATGTTGTAGCTAGTTGGCAAAGTTGCAGCAGTTGGCGGCATGCGCTCATACAACGAGAGACAAAGAAGCGAGTTATTACTTTTGTGATTATGTATAATACAATGCTGAATGAGAGCCGTGGTGGCCTAGTGGTTTGACCTATCGCTTCTCAAGTAGAGGGTCGTGGGTTCAAACCCCGGCTCGCACCTCTGAGTTTTTCGAAATTCATGTGCGGATTTTCATTTGAAATTTACCACGAGCTATGCGGTGAAGGAAAACATCGTGAGGAAACCTGCACAAACCTGCGAAGCAATTCAATGGTGCGTGTGAAGTTCCCAATCCGCACTGGGCCCGCGTGGGAACTATGGCCCAAGCCCTCTTGTTCTGAGAGGAGGCCTGTGCCCAGCAGTGGGACGTATATAGGCTGGGATGACGATGATGATGATAATACAATGCTAACTTAGTTACAGGCCTCTCAGTAAAGCGCTAAGTCCGGCGATAGTTCAGGTCCGGCAAGGTCAGCGACTTGTACAGGCTGTGCAGAGCCAATGGCTGGACAATGCGCCTCGCCCTCGCAAATACCTCAAAGGCAATACCAGTCCCGCTTTGTCTTTATCTCCTAGCGAGAAATTGCAAATACTGCAGTACATAACCATTGCGCTATATATTATCTACATTACATTAAGTATACCTACATTCGCAAATTTGGTTCTGGAATGGAATTATGCAAGTTAAAAGTTTACGTCATACTGTATGGAGTAAATGTACGTTCTTACAATTACACAATTAAATATAACAGAAAAGCCGTATGTCTGTATATCATTTTAGACCACCAGCCTAATAAGTGGTCTATCCATTTTTAAACAAGTTCCTATCAAATTAAATATGTCGCTAAAGTCGAACTTTCAAGTTGACAGACACGTCTATTGGCATTCATCCATCTAAGATCGGCCAGGTGCGAGTCAGACTCGCGTTTCGAGGGTTCCGAATAAATTTGAAGGTACAGGTAGTCATTCATGATAACGCGTGCCGTGGCTCTTATTACAATGTCATTAATGTCTAATTTTGTCAAAATCACGCGTCTTCGTGGATGGCACTAGGTATATCTACTTATGAATATCCAGTGGTAGCCTTCTCCAAAGCAAAATGTATGCAGTGTGGGATCATTTTAGATGGGTCAGTGACCATCTAAAATTATAAGCAGACATACGGCTTTTCTGTTACATTTAATTGCGTAATTGTAAGAACTATAGTTTAAGATATTTTAATGTCAATTTATTCGCTTTTTTATTTAACATTTATTTCCTCAAAACCCTTGAATATATTATATTTCTTGAAATAAAATTAATTATAGCAGTAACATGCTGACTAAAAATACTCTACCTACTCATATTTCAAAGTCAACATGGGTTTTCATTTTCACATGAGTCATTTCTAAAACCCCCTAAAGGCTTTTTGTAGGACTAAAATTTAGGTTTTTTTTTATTAACATTTAATTGAATAATTAACGTTCGGATTTCTTCCAATAGCCTTTACTCGTAGCTGGTGATGTCTTGTATGATTAAAGAGAAATATTGGCAATAAATGTCATTTCGTGTTCAGGTATTCTATGAAGCGAAAGAGAAAAACACACACACATACACACAAAGAGAGAGATTACGATTTTTCGACTCTTTCGACTTTTTTTTGTAGTATCAAGCTCAAATTAAGTTTGATAGTCTTATACATTTTAACTCTACTAACTGAATTTAATATTGAATCTAGATTTAATTCACTTCAAGTACTAGTCATTAGTCATCATTAGTCATCAATTCATCACAAAATTTACTTTTAATTTGTTGACAAACTTCTAATAAAATACCTGACCTACGTACTGGTCACTTATACAAACTCCAATTGATACATAGCAAACGTGTAAAAAAACTAGCAGCTTATACTTAGCGGGCGAGGTCCCGCGCACTTTCACTGCCGGCCGCCAGCTGGCTTCCCCCTCCCCCCATCGATACAGCCTTCGACGCAACACTGCCTTACATTCGTTAGGTACGTATGCACTCGAAGAATGCCTTGTTCAATATATTGCTTGTCAGGAAATGTTTGATGCAATAGGCGGTGTTAGTGCATTTTTAAAGCCGTATGATGGGATTTGGTGTTACTTTTTCGTTTATGGTTTGAATTATTATCGAAAAATAAAATATTATCACCTTTACAGGAATATGGATTTTAAGAATTATTAAGTACTTACTCGACTGAGTCTTCCAAATAAATAATAAATAATAAATAAACGAACTTGAATTTACGCATCAGGGTTGAGAAACTGCGGTCGAAGGCATAATATATTTGTACAGTCACCTGCATTAATATCTGCCATAGAGCAGCGTGCAAAATGGCAAAAATATCTGACACGTCATACCGGCTCTAGAAATAGTCTTATCAGATATTTATGCATCGCTTTGTTGTGTCAGATATTTATGCTGGTGACTGGACTGTTATCTAGTTATTTTACATGTAGTTATCTTCTTAGGTAGTTCACAGTAGACTATGGAACCCTATAAACGTGACAACAAGACAAATAATTAGTGGAAGTATCGTTGGCGTTTTCAAATATGTAGGACCGCCTAACCCACCCAAGAAAGTGCTCACAATAAGTGTCATAGAGATTTTCCTTGTCAGTGAATGCGGTGTCACTATGATATTTTCTGTGAAAAGGTTCCACATGTCACGATTCAGCTGGCACGATAGTACATGAACTCAGATATTTTTATGGAGTACCTTGGAATACTACTTTATTACACCCTGTATAATTATTCCGTCGTAACGAGCGAGTAATATAGCATCGTGCCAGAAACGCGCCGGAGCGGGTCGGAGCTGCGGCCTCGGTGCGTCCGCTCGCGGCATGACTTAGGTACTTACCAAAGGTTGACTGGAAGAGATTCGATATATGATAGCCATGATAGGTATATGTACAAAACTTTTTAAAATTAATTCGGAATATTTCAGCACATAAGGTTAGGTTAGAATATCTCCGTAAATGTTTTTTTTTCTAATTTTGTTTAATAAAATATTTCCATATATTGAGTGATCTTGTACGTGTACCGTGGTAAAGCTTTCAGAAGTCAGTCAAATTAAACTAATCAATCGATCATCAATATTTTAGATTTACGTTGAAACACTTTATTGATATGGTAACTGGATCTGTGACTATGATTTGAGGTTGCTGACACGTCGCAACATCGAAAACAAAATAATAACAACCTTCAGATTTTCATAATATTTTAACAGTATTTCCGTTAGAGTTCATGTTTTGAGAGTATTTCCTCTGTAATAGTAATCTTTGCACAATTATATGTATTTGTACTAAGTACCACACGCATTAATTCCATTGAACGCGTCGATGTCTTTTATACTAGAAAGTAGCAAGGTCAAGTAAAGGTCGTTGGTTGAACTTATTAAAAACCAACATTATAAAATATGGCAACGAAGACTTGAAAAAAAGATTTACCAATGTTAGTGTGGTTATTTTTTATTTGTGTGTCGTGTTGTGCTAGACGCGCCTTTCAACACATCTAATAGCTATTTATTTTTGGACAGTTAGTGCATTATGTATTCTATTCATCCCAATTATTAAACTATGGTTATGTGTGCACGTGCTGTTAATTTCATCGCTCTACTTGCGAGATTTGGTTTCAATAGAGTTCATAATAAAACATTGTTCGTGTTTATTTTAAACATGTTATTAAGTTACTGTTACCTGTAGCTTTGCTCTTGCTATTAAATTTAATATTTTATTGAAATTTCGAAAAAAAACATGGTCTTTACCGTCATTATATGAAAAATATCCACGCAGAATTCCATGTCTCTAGCTTATCGGTTAAGTTTTTGAATTGTTACATGACTGTATATATCCCGATCCCGTAGAAATATTGGGATAAAAAATAGCCTATTTGTATTCTAGGGATCCAACTAAAATCTACATACGTAATTTCACCTTAATCCATCCAGCAGCTTAAGCTTGCAAAAAGAACAAACATGCACACATACACAAACTTCCGCATTTATAAATTTCAAAATATTAGTAGGATTGGTCAAACATTTTCTTGGGCCAGTCTAGCAACTCGCTGCGCATAACACCACAGCCTATCGATTTTTTGTTATCACGATATCAATAATTACCTATAGACGCTACTTTGTTGCGGTAACTGCAACTCTAGTTACATAGAGTTATTGACAGCTGATCATGCTGGGCAGAAAGAAAGCTATTACATAATACTATGCTGTAATAGGATATAATTGATTGCTTCGTTTTATAGCCACATTTTAGTGTGCGTGTGATAATGATAAATACAGTATAAGTTATGATTGTTTTTTGAAGTCTTTTTGTATTTTTTATTTCAACTCCAAATTCGTTACTTTTACGGGTATCCCGTGAAACCATATTGAAAATACAAACTGAGACATGGATGCACAGAAAAACCCCTTTCTTCTGTGCATCCATGTCTCAGTTTGTATTTTCGAAACAGTAAAAGTTATTAAAAAATAAGTATTATTATACTTGTGGTTCACTAAGAATAAGAGTAGCATAACAAAACCATTTGCCTAGAAAACTTTGCTGAAATTCCAATTAGATTCGGATTATCACTGCAAAATTGAGAATCCTAAATTGGATTCATTCAACAGTTATTCAATGTCACCTGGCTGTAATATTGCGTTTTCTGACCTGTTTATTTTGTACGTTAAGTAATACTCAGGCGTTACTTTGCGGAGCTCTGTGCTACCACACACACATGCAAGACGGCTAAGTCTGTACGACACATATGTATTTCAACATATTCCCGTAAAAGTACAGTCGATGTGTCAGCTAGACACTATTTTTCCGGCATTTAAGTTGTAAATATAACAAGAAAATATTATTCATTACATTGATGACTAATGAAAGACATAGATCGCTTGTAAGTATATTCGAATTCTTCCGGAATATTTCAGGTCATTGGGATAGATTTATTACGCCCCTGTATAGATTTTTCATCGAAACTTTTAACTCAAAGTATACAGTCATATTTGTTAATTAGACATGGATCTTTTTTGAAACAGTTTGTGACTACGATAAAAAAGGCCCTGAGAACAATTTACAGGGCTCTTCAGCCAAATACGACCTATTGAAATATTCAAGACGAATTTGTAGCCACTTTGTATACGTGTGACATGTTTCCATATGTTGGAATAAACATGATCAGTTTGATCTCCCTTTAGTTTAATGACAAAAAAAAATATTCGACACAATTCACAAAATGTCAAACGTGATACAATTCACTGTACAAATAAAAATGTAACCAATGTAGTAAATAATAGAGTTCATTTTGTTAAATTGCGTATTTGCAGACGCGTGGGTGCGCGTTGATGTCTTTTATATCGGCACGAGGAACTTGTAACTGTACGCCCGTGCGTACATTTACTTAGGTTCATGTTTAAACTGACGTAGCTTTAACATGAAAGTCACTGATTTTTATAGCTGACTTTCAATTTCTACACTTTACTTTCGATTTTAGCTTCACATCTTCGAATATTACTATTTAGTAGGTACCTTTTATTTTTCATGCATTGCTAATATAATTCTTACCTCATTATCTTATTGCTTACCTCAGAAAATCTCTGTGTATATACCTGTGTTTTATGTACTGCTTACTATGTATTGGTGTGAAATAAAGAGTTATTGTATTGTATTGTAATGTAATTATAATTTATTTGATTAATTTTTAGTTTTTTAAAAATTTAAAATTATTAAAAAATACATAGAAACTTTTTTGTTTATGGCTGTTAAGAACTGATTGCCTTGGTCTCAGACGAAGATTTTACTTTATGCACTAGGCATGAAAAGACATTTTATGTCGCCTAGATTCAGCATAAACACGAACTTTACGAGCATGAGAACATAACGCCTGTATTCCCAAATGGAGTAGGCAAACGTTACTGCTTCGGAGCCACTTTTAGCAATTTTAGGTGGTGGTAGGAAAGCGATGACGTTTATTTTGTGTGCTCGGACTCCAGTTTTTTTAGGGTTCCGGAGCCAAAATGGCAAAAACGGAACCCTTATAGTTTAGCCATGTCTGTCTGTCTGTCTGTCCGTCCGCGGCTTTGCTCAGGGACTATCAATGCTAGAAAGCTGTAATTTTGTACGAATATGTATGTAAACTATGCCGACAAAATAGTACAATAAAATGTTTAAAAAATTTTTTTACTGTACCTCCCATAGACGTAAAGTTGGGGTGATTTTTTTTCTCATCCAACCTTGTAGTGTGGGGTATCGTTGGATAGGTATTTTAAAATCATTAGGGGGTTGATAAAACGACTTTTCGATTCAGTTATCTGTTTGCAAAATATTCAACTTTAAAGTGCTAATTTTCATTAAAACCGAGCGTCCCCCCCCCCCTCTAAAATCTAAACCGGTGGGTGGAAAAATTTAAAAAAATCAGAATGGTAGTAAGTATACCAAACTTTCAAGGAAAACTATAACGGCTAAGTTTGCTTGAGAATTATTAGTAGTTTAAGATTAAATAGCAGCCTAAGGTATAAAATATACCTAAACTTGGAAGATTACGAAATCCTTAGAAAAATATAACTTATTTTTTTCGTAGTGGCTACGGAACCCTATTTTGGGCGTGTCCGACACGCTCTTGGCTGGTTTTGTAATTAATGTGGCCATGTGAAATGAAAATACACAAAAAGTGCATTACTAACGACCTACTACAGTCATAAATAATCGTCTGCAATATATATATGAAATGCGTTATTCGATTTAATTTGTTTATTTTATTACTTCTTGTGAAGACAGTCATAAGAAAGTCCGTGTCCTGAAATTAATTGATTGTGCCATATTAGACAGGAAATAGAAAAGGTCAACGTTATTATCGACACTACAGATTTACATGATCGAATAGATATATTATCTGAATTACGATATTTCGTTGAAATTATGTGTTTTGTTTCCTTACTCTTCGTAATGACAGCCAGCTATTTGATATTTCAAAGTCCGCCGTAATTGTAACCGCTAGTTGGCGCTGTCATCGCCCACCCAGCGAATAAGAACAAATAATAAAAATAAAATAAAGTTATGTGTAAATTATATAAGGAAATGTGTCTACTTTAATCAGAGACACAGTAAAGCTAAGTTACAACAGCATTATGCTGTTAAGACTCTAAAATAGATAAAAACTAATTTATTAAACCATTTAATCAAATGCAATTCGCGTGTAAACGTATAATTATACCTACAAAATCTCTAACAATATAGAAATAAAGTTCATTATTGCATGTGCTATTTTTTGTCTCCCGTCTTTGTTTCACTCTGTTCTCCAAACCAGTTTATTAATGGTTGATTCGTTGCTGTTTGAATTAATTTGGCAGCATATTTGCGTAAGCTTTTAAAATTAAAATAAATATTTCGCCATATCTAATACAGACAGCTACCTAATTAAATCTCAATTATCGTTTTAAACAAACGCTTAGTAACTTTTACTTTGTTGTTATAACGGCTATCGTAATACAGCCTCGAGACAGACAGCACAAGTTTAATAACAGTTTAACATACGGAACCCTAACAATACGCGTTAGCTCAATCGTAAGCCTTTCAAATCGATAGGCAATTAACAATTGATTTCCACATTAACATGCTATTAGTCGTCCATCTGCGAATTCGCTAACACTAATTGAAGCGCGCACCGAAGCCAAATCTTGTACATTATGTGGCCGAATGTAGTCACCTTCGCTTCACTGGCATTGTAAGCGGAGTCTGCGCTGCGGTGTTTTAGAGAGGGAACTCCGATTTGTGACTAATCAGTGAATATCGATGAACAAGGTTGAGCACAGAGAACAAGGGAAAGTGTGTCTGTTACTGTACTTACTGATCAGTGATCGGTCGCCGTGACGGAGTCAACTTTACTCCACGCTATGCTTTATTGATTAGAGAAAGTAAACAACGATATTTGCTGGTTAACATGTAAATGCAAAAGACTTCCTAAAGGTTCCCATTCGTGATTCTTCGAACCGGTAATGAATTACCTATCAGTTAAAGTTAAGATCAGAAAAAATGTGACTTATTTGATAAATAAAAGTTTCACTTAGTATGCAGACTTGCAGTACAAGCTTTGCTTAGTTTGGGACTAAATCAATTGGTGTAAATTGTCACATGATATTGATTTATTTGTTATTTTTCAGAGCGATTGTCCAATTGCCGAGGCAACTTTTTTAGGTTTTTGGTAAATTATATTAATCACAATAGAAAAGAAGATTACGTTTTAGAAGTAAAACGTCAAAATTCACATTTTGTAGTTACCTACATATGTTTATTTTAAAATCCTAGGTAATTAGAGAAAATTAAATCCATCGCCTATGTTACAACGAAACAGATAACCTTAGATGTGTTTCTTTGGATACTGTGTGTACGTAATTATGTCTGAGACACCCATTGTGGTTGTGGTAATGCCTATATTTCAGTGTTAAACTGCTAACGAGTCACAGCATGATGGTTTGAAGATCCTTGTCATTGTGAAACTGTGATGTGATGTGATCATTTCTTAGTGCTAACTTTTATTGCAACAGGTTTAGAATGTCAGAGGTGCGTCCGGACGTTCTATAACATTAATTTTGAGCTAAAGGTCAACGATTAGTGCTTATACAGCATGGAATGAAAATTTCAAAGTAGAATGTCGCTATAAAGTATGTACCTAAATGGGGTTATGTAGTAAATATACTTAACATTACCTTTACTAATTGCAAAAACATGCAAAGAACTTTTTAAAGTTACGGATAGAATAACAAAATGAATTTCCAAATCAATTCAAAAATGACAGAGTTTTGAGGTAACAAACAATAATGCAATCGAATTGAGAACCTTCTTCTTTTTTGAAGCCGGTTTATATACATGTCAATTAGCTGCTGCTGGCAGTTTGGTCTGTCTTCGTCTTCTTCCATCCCTTAATCTTAGTTCAAGCTGGGGTCGGATCTTGTTGGACAACAGTGCTCTGAGTGCTACTACGAAACTCGAAACTCTCGAAGTTCGTATCGTACCGTCCCTTTCGCTCTCGTATTAACAATAGTATAAGTGTCAGAGGGACCGCACGACACGAACTTCGAATTTCAAGTTTCGTAGTAGCCCTGCTGACTCCTATGCTTGTCATAGAATTTATTTCGAGCTAGACGAGTTCACTTTTCATGCTACCGTGTAAGGCGGTTGTCACACTACCGCCGCATTCCGTTGCGGCGTGCGGAGCGACGAATTCGCGTGCGGCGACAACGCACCACCGAACGGACTTGCTCCGCAACTCTGTCCGGAAGTGCGGTGCACGACGAACCGTATTTTATTTGTTTCGTATGCTCATTTTATGGCGCGCAATGTGGCATATCCCGTGTCCCGCACCGCATCGTCCTCTGGGAGTGCGCGAACCGTCGTGTGATTCGCACCTCCGCACGGAGAGACGAACCCAGCCCATGCGGTTTGCGTGTACAAATCAAGCTTCTACAGTACAAAGTTAAAAATCGCAGCACCGTACGCCGCTGCGATGTGCGTATTTGTCATTAAGCTGGTATAATGATTTAAGCTACCGGGTTTTTCACTAATAATGTTAATTTAATTACCATACGTGGTTCTTTTATCAATATTGAAGTCGTGATTGTGTCCCATCATAGATGTGGTATTAATTAGGTAGTAAGCTGGTATTAATGATTTCCAGATTGGAAAGTAGCCCTGTCTACCAAATTGTAAGTCTAATCAGATTTGTGGGAATCAGTAATTGTGCTGACGATCACGATTTCATACTCTAGCAATAAACATGCATTGTGTGAACCTTTGCGCAAGCCGCTAATGCCCAAATTAACGTTGCTAGAATGTAAAAATAATGCATATATAAATTATACTAATTTCACGTGAACCAAGTGCGTAAGGTCGGATGTTAATTGCATTTAATTATGGTCGCGGAAATCACAAAATTGTTCTTGCTCGAAGTGAGAACGACCCACTGCCGGAACCGGATGTAAGCGAGGCCTTTTGCAGGGCTGACGTTTCATTCGATAAGTCTGAGCTAGTTTTTGATAATAATATCTAAGTTTCTAATAAGAATTACTGTTTACGAAGATGTACTAAGTAAGGAGCTAAGTATTAAGAACTCTTTTATCTACTACTAGCCTTTACCCACAATTTCGCTTGCGTGAAAAATTTGTTAAGATACTAAATTTATTTTCGATATCATTTCTGGCAATTCCGATTGGAATTTAATAAAATCGCTTGGATTTTAATCCAATTGTAATTATCAAAAGTTACATTGCGGGGAAGGGGGTGATTCAGCCCTCAAAACTACCTACTTTGTCTCGTTGAGACATTTGCTTTCAAATACATTTTGATAATTGCAATTGGACCTTCGAGTTTGAGATGTAATTTTTGGTAAAATCGCTACATTTTAATCCAATTGGAATTAGCAAAAATTACATCTCGTAAGTAAATATGTATCTCGATGAGACAGTATAGATGTACTTCCATCTCCCCTTGTTCAAATGTTCAAAACCTTACATTAATATTGTATTGACCATATTTTTGTTGCATATATTTTCTTAGCGTGTGAAGATATTTTGGACCTTCCCAACTGTAACTGTGTACGCTGCTGACAGTTACCGACCAACAAGTCTACAGATTGGAGCTATTAATAATGTTGGAACATGTGTCTATCTATAGCAATGGAGTCGTAGGTACTTATGATCGCGTTGGCACCGAATATACAATTACATTTATCTAGTGGTGACTGTACAGTCGAAGAAACTGAATCGCGCAGAATGGAACCTTTTTCACGATTTCTGTAGCAGATGTTTGAAATGTCAACATGACATTTACAGCTAAACGGTTCCATTTCGGTATCTCCATGATCAAGTTTCTTCTGAATGAACAGAGGTCCTTATTTTTGTATCGAGTAGCTAGGTCCAAATCTCATAGGAAGTTAGAACTCTCACATTACTGGTGAGTCAAGGATTTCTAAAGCGTATAGAAATTTTAATAGCGCTTGTCCTTGTTTCTTATTCATACACCTAACGCCTACATTCACTTTTGTTTATCTACGTAAGCCAGTCAATATGCTGTACCATGTGTATTTACCACTTTTACTCATAGAAATTATAAAACTATTTCAGTAGGTATCATAAAATTAACCTGATTACCAGAATTCCTATAGAGAAACCGTTTCTCTACTTTCTCGAGTGGAAGCAAACCAGTACATAACTCGATTAAACTTTCGTATGACTGAAAGCTTTGTAACGTATTACTGCAGAACTGGTATATAATAAGTATTATGCAATTTAACATTTTGTTATAAGTTGAAACTTTGCATACTTTCGCAGCTGATCGGTCTTAAAGCTGCGTGAAAGGTCAATTGGGAACGTGATCATTATTATTTAAGTTATTAATTTAAATTACTCTGTTACCTTATAGGAAGTTTGGTGTGTGAGAAAAAATCCTGGTTTTGATTAAGTCACTTCACAATGTTTGAGTAAGGCGTAGAGTGCACTCGCGTTATGTCAGTGGACATGGTTCGCGCGTGCGCTCTGTCGGGCCGCGGCGCGATCACTGCGGCCGCGCAGCCAGCGGACCCGCGGTTCCTCGGTGAATCAGAAAGACCTTACCTTACTCTTCTTGTATGTCCCAACCGAATTTTCCCAGAACAGAATTTGATTTTGAGATAAGCATTGTTTCGAATAAGGTCAGTCCCATCCGCGACGAGAAGGGTCAAAATGAGAACAACTATCGTCATATTGTAAAAAAATACCTAATTAATGACTTTAATGACAAATTTTGAGAGGTCACAGTCACCAATGTTGGGATGAGCCCTTCCAATGCAATAAATAAAACAATACGTCTGACATCCGAATACTTACTTCACGGTCGAATCAAATTTCTAACTGTTTATTGCATTCTGCTGTTCCTTTCAGTATTTGTATTCTAATATTTTAAATGTTGCATTGTTGCGAGGTGAATCGGAATTATTCTTTGTACTTTTCTCATTTATCTTCGAAATTTAAAGCTTCAATATTAAATATTAACGGATACTTATAGCAAGAAGCTTTCTGTTTATATTCATATGACAAACCTGAACTTAAACCAACTTTAAATGCAGGAAGAGTTTCTCAATTTGTCTCTTTATTTTTAAATCGACTTTCTAATGTTTATCACGCTCATTCCTCAATAGATCTAAATAACAATTAAAAATTCAAGTTCAAACACAAGTAGGTAGGTACAGCGATAAACAATCAAACTCAACACCAAAGAGCCAGACAAACAAAAACAAAACGATATTTTTTATTTAATTTAATATCGTTTTAATTGTTATACATCTCTCGGAATCTTACGGTGCTACGGCGCGGCGGGCGCGGCGAATCTTCATCGCTGTCAAACGCCGGCTCGTAGCTTTGGTTGACGTATGCGCCTGAAGTGGACGGCCGTCCTAAGTCTTGACGCTGTTGGAAATACATGCCCACGTTAAGTTTTAAGCCTGTTGACTTTGTTGCCTTTTTAGCTAGGTATTTGAAAATAGAAAAAGCCGTGGTGGCCTAGTGGTTTGACCTATCGCCTCTCGAACAGAGGGTCGTGGGTTCAAATCCCGGCTCGCACCTCTGAGTTTTTCCAAATTCATGTGCGGAATTACATTTGAAATTTACCACGAGCTTTGCGGTGAAGGAAAACATCGTGAGGAAACCTGCGCAAACCTGCGAAGCAATTCAATGGTGCGTGTGAAGTTCCCAATCCGCACTGGGCCCGCGTGGGAACTATAGCCCAAGCCCTCTGGTTCTGAGAGGAGGCCTGTGCCCAGTAGTGGGACGTATATAGGCTGGGATGATGATTTGAAAATAGAGGAAGAAATAGAGAAGGGATCTCTGTCATGGCTGGCTGACTCTTACACCTTGGTGTGTACCCACCGGCATTGCCTGACTGTCTCTTGCTAACTGCAACTGCGACTGCGAGCGCCGCCGTTCAGCAACCACCGAATCGCGCCGCGTCTGCAACGCGCGCAAAGTCAGTCGCCGCGCCGCCGTGGTACTGCCCAGAGATGGTAACCGCGCCAGCATATCTAGTAAAAGAAAAATAAATATAATTAGCCACTGGAATCAAGTATTTACTAGAGGATTTGCGGCGCGATTTTATTTTTCCTGGACTGTTTTTTGTGTAGTAAGTGCGTGAAGTTGCTCTACATTGCGTGAGATCAGCGCTAGCTTCCTAGACATTAAACACTTAATGATGACACACACGTGGTGAAATAAGTGCTACACCTCGTTTCCACGAAGAGTGAAAGAAAAGATGTACGTAGTGCAAAGATAATCTGAGGCAAACTTCCTTATTAAGTGTGTTGTGCTGCTAATATTGCCTCAAAAGAATAATATTTATACCTTAATGACAGCCTCGCTCAGCAAGCAAAGGAATTGGCAAGGAAAGGTGGCACAGACTTTTAATTTTTTGTTACTTTGTCTTCTTGTGCGCGAGACAAAGACCTCTAGAGCGAGTAAAGCAGTGTGCGGCTAGTAAGGGCAACATCACTGGATCGTGATGAGCATAGCGAGGAGTAGTGCGAAAAGCATAGTCTGATCGCAGAGTACCGTAACACACTAGCCTCACCTGGATTTTGTATGACTGTGGAAAGTCTCTTCTCGAAATTGGTTTCAAGATTGACGACATTTTGTTTGGCAGTCCTCCGCCGTTCCAAGTTGAATATTGTCTTCCTTCTAGAGACGTGTGTGTTGTCGACACCGCGGCCTTCCATCTCGTCAGTATTAAGTTGTTGCACTTCACTAATGAACTTGAAAGCACGGTTCTCTACCATTGCATGTTGCGTTAGTTCATTGGGCTGTGGACAAGGTGTCAAATGCAATAAAAAAATTGTTTGATAAAATTGACTTCTAAAGGTTTAGAAGCTGAGTAGGTCTTATTTTTAGGAGCCTTATGCAATTTGAGCTTCCTATAACAGCAAAAAAACAAAGTTAATAAACTTACATTCATTGGTAACAAACAAGCTGTGGTAATCTAGAGATGGTCGAGGGTTCTAACCCGAATTCATATCGGCCCGCGTTAACAGTATAATGATACTTTCAATTTACCATGAGTCTTTCGGTGAAGGAAAACGTCGTTATGACACCTACACAGACTTGTGTAGCAGTTTAATGATGTGTGTAAAGTACCCAATGCGCACTCGACCCGCGTGGAATTTCTGAATCCCTGTGAGGGTGTAGACTTTCGTTAAAAAATCATTACTGACGTTTCTACAGCGCAGGGATCTCTCAAAGCTTCTTTTCGGTGTACGATTGCCACACATCTTTCTTCTACAGCGGCTATCAGTCAGTACTCCAAGCTTAACATTAATAAATTACACTCACCGATTTGGTCAAGTACCAATCAAGCTTGACCGTGGACAGGAGATGCGTCAACGTTCCCATGCGATGGAACAGCATCCCAGTGAACTGCACGAGCATCACAGACCCGAAAAAGATCAGGAACAGCGACCCGATCGGCTCCAACATCAAGTAGTCGCGGTTGATTGTGATCTGACCATATAAATTCGAATTATATAACAATGACATAATGTTATTGACATACAGAAATAATAATAAGAGCTTGAACTTGAATTGAACACAGATACCGCCACATTGTTGGTCCTTTCCTTTAGCAAAATTACCCCTTCGGGTGTCAATCGACCGGCTCCCGGATCTATCACAAAATACCGTTGTGTCATGGCCGCCCGCGAATTTGGTACTTCACCAATGCAATGTAGTCCTTTTTAAACCACCATTTGAATTGAAATTTCCAGATTTTGCAAAAAATCCCGTGGGAATTCTCAATAATTCTCGTCAGAATTTCTCGACGGAATATCTAAACACCAGTGCTAAATTCACGTCTCTACAATTAGTGATTGTTATATCGGTATTTTAACTCAATCCCCTCGAAATATAGCGATAAAAAGTAGCCTATGAGTTATTTGAGACGTCCAGCTAACTACACATAAAATTTAATCCAAATCCGTTAAGCCATTTTAGCGTAAAAGAGACACAAACTTTCGCGTTTATAATATTAGTAGGATAGTAAGATTTAATGTCTAATTGTCAAAAGCGTCTAGAAGTTTAATATAAACGTCCTAGTAATAACAAATGAAATATTACTGCCTAGATTTTCTCGGTCTTTTAGCTCGCGTGCTATTTCTATTCCTATTATTATAAGTTCTGTGTAATTGATATCACTAATCAATTGATTCCAAGACCATTCTAAAATCGCGTTTACAATAATAATACTAACGCTGTCCCTTCACTTGGCGTATTCGCCAAAATATTTGCGTGAGCGAAATAGATCCACTAAATAAGCTATATTCAACCAGCGGGACGCGTGCAGCCCGCCGAGTTCCTTTATGAAGCCCGCCTAGTATAATTTATGTTGATTTTCAACCCTTTCCGACTTGTAATCCTATAGCGCCCCGCTGCACCATTGCTACAACACATTTGTGGAACATAATAAGGTTGAGTATGGCTGCACTCAATCTTTTCTAGCTAGAGCGACGGATACGAGTATGTCGATAAAACAACGCAAACGTGCAACCCCAAGTGAAATATAAGCGTAAGAGCCTTTGCACACAGACAGCACGTTTTTCTTTCCATGGAGCTGCTACAACTCGCGTGCGTATCGCGTTTGTATCGATACAAGTGCGCGATTAAAAAACGCGGTGTAGACAGGCCCTAAGAGTAAGCTGTTAGCTTACAATATTGGAAGGGTCTATATTGGATTGGAATCCATACATATTAAAATCTATAATGTAATTTTTGCCATAATGATCATTTGCCATAACTCTTTTTTCTTAAAATCAATAAATAATTCTTGGTTGTTATAAAATAAACCTAACTTAACCTATAAAGTTCTACGGGACGGCCAATTCAAATTTCCTGATTTTTTTTAGTTTAAAAAAAAAGAGTTATGGCAAATAATCATTATGGAAAACATTACATGAGGACAAACGATATTATGGATTACGAAGGAGACCCGTATTGGAATCGTCGCCGTAAGAAATATAAAAACAGGCTTAAGAGTAAGATATAACTTACCGTATTTGAATCCTCGTCGTAAGAAATGCCTATCTGCTGTCCGAACGGCCACTGGAAGTGTAGCTGGTCTTGGTTGAGCTGCAGTAAAAAGATGACTAGCACGAACAGGGCGTTGAGCATCACAAATGCGAACACCATCTTGTCGCGCAGGTCCTTTAGGTCCCGTTTGATACGCTCCTGTTGGCCAACGAATTTATTCATTAGGGTTTTATTCATTCGCTTTCTTGTTACAAGCGATGTGTATGGACTATGGTTAGGACCACAAACCCAAAGGGGTCCCAACCCCATCGGGACCCAATTACTTAGTCTCCGTTGTCTGTCTGTCCATTTGTCAAGGGCTGCATATTTAATAGAATTGCGGCAATTTGATTGTATCAATTTAGTACAAATGTATCGGATTCTCATACGAGTACAAGAAACGTTTTTTTTTTTTTCAAAATGGGGGTACAGAAAGTTGTGTGCAACTAACTTGTTCTTCCCTGTCCTCGTCTATAGGCCGCAAGTAGGTGTCGATGAGGTCTTTCCAGAACTGTATTTCGGCGGTGGTCAAGAAATCTACTTCTCCTTTCTTCACGTCTGGGTCTTCTATCCAGTACGGGTTGATCAAGTCATCTCGTTCCTCCTATGAAAACAATAACTTTTTGTGAACATTTTGAATTGAAACCCTCGACAAAAATATAACTAATTCAAAGATTCCGTAATATTCATAGATACAATGATATAGTACAGGTACAGGTGAAAATAACAATAAAAGCGGGTTTTATAGGTTTGTTTAATAGTTAAAAGCTTTTTAGTATTTAAGGAGAACCAACAGCTAAAAACACAATATATTATGTTATGTAGTGGGAATAGCAACACAGAGCCAATTACAGTACATAGGTGGTACGTAGTATTATTGACAGTTACGTACAGTACAGATCTATTGAATAATGTTTTGCCATCGTATTTTGTCGCATAAGTTCGTATTTATCTTTCTACTAGCTTACTGAAGTTTACTGGAGCTCATTGAGAAAGCAAGATAAACGAACTTTTCCGACAAAATACGATGGCAAAACATTTTTCTCCAACATTACATGAAATATTGTCGTTGTGTTACAAATAATAGGCCGAGAAGTATCGCGCTGCAGGCGCTGCGGCTCAGCTGCGTGCGCGCAGTCACTCTGGCGGCCTGCAAAGAGATTTCATACAACCTTGCAGGCCGCTGGCCGGCAATGCGACCGTCTTTTGTTTCAACGCGCGCTCTGCAACACGCAGGCGACCCACGCCCAGCAACACCGCCCGCAGCCGCCCGCCAGCAGCCAGCAGCCAGCGCGACACGCGCGTAAACAGCAGGGCGACCACACTAGCGTCCCGCCAGTTTCATTTCTTGTTTTTTTTATGTTATTTCATGTAATGTTTGAGAAAAGTACTATACAAGCCTCGGCCGGAACCTGGGGTTGCCTGTCTATATCTGCTTGGCCGGCAACCCCCTACTTCCCGGCCTCTACAGTAATGCAGTATTTCAATAGATCTGTACCCGGCGATAAAGATTGCCCATCGGTCTTTGGAAAAAGACAATTGGCTGCATTCACGACGATTCCCGAACACTGGCCACCGTCCATCAATCATCGTATTTATTAAGTGACGTTTTATATCAAATAAATACTGCCCTTTATGGACGTAATTAGTTTACGTCATGCCAATACTTCTATAAATTAATAAAATAGTTTACTTCAAATGAATGACGTGTAAACTTCGGATATCTATACAGAGCTGTTGCAACTACTAGAAAAAGGATAGTTGCCTCTTTTTCCGAAAGATGCCATCGTACTATTTACTTTTGGGGGGTTTCAACAACTCTTTATTATATATTTTCATCTAAATGCGTCCGTACTCTATTGCACCTGTACAAAGACTGACAAACGTCACATAAGTAGTGTGTGTGACAACGATCTTAGCCGAGTCTCTTTCCAAAGACCGATGTGCAATCTTTAGGCCGGGTACTGTTATTACTTACAACATCTTAACCTAACTTAACTTTATTACATCGGTTATCAGCATCAGAGCTCAACATATATGTATATGTACCAAATTTGTAGCACCAATCACATTTAGAGTTGCAAGATTTTAGTACTCTGTTAGTCGATAATGAAAAAAAACATACGGTATTGTCATTGTTATAATTGCTATTATTCTTTAACGCAACGGTACCTTAGGTATATCAGTGGACAGGTCGCTCTCCGCATACTCTGGTAGCAAGGAAAGTGTTTCGCGGAGCCGGAGCGATGAGCGGCGGCGCGGCGGCGCTGGCTCGGGCGCCTCTGTATGAGCACCACTGAGGACAAAGTATATTGTAAGTAGAATAGCTTATAGGCGTTGAAATTTTTCGAAAGACAGATTTCGAACAGTTCACGGAATAGAAAAAACGTGAGGAGATATCCGAAGTCCCAGTTTGAACCGAATCACACACGATTATTGGTCGTAGCTTCTATTTGAAAAAAGCAATGTCTCCTGAATCGGGAGCACAATTACAAATTTACTACTTACAATATTATAAATATTTAAATAATTTGTAATAGAATGTCAAGGTATTTTGCATAATTATTTAACTGCGAATGGAATAGTTCGTTTCATTTTATTAGTAGTATTTTGGTAGCTATGTGCGCGCGGCCGGTCTCGTTGCGCGTCGCGTCACCTGATTTAACTGGTTGGTTTGGTCAATGCGTAGTCCTCGCTGCGCCGCGCCCGTCCAGCAGTCTGAATATGATTGAGACGCCAGGTGTATATCGTGCGTCGCCGCTATTTATAAACGAATCCTTCGCTGACGAAGTCGCAGGCAACACTCGTACATTTCACAACATAAAAGGTTAACCTCTTCACCGCCACAAAACAAACGAAGTGACGTGCTCTGTACGCCACAGAAAAACCACAAAATCAACTTGATTTTTAATTCCATTGCAGAAGGATTAATTTCTAGTTGAATGTTGGTCATGTATAGATGACCGTGGCATGTGAGACATTCCATTAGTTGTCACGACTGGATGACTCTCGCGGAGAAGAGGTTAATGTTCTACTTTACAGAGTAACAGCCTTATTCATAAAAAGTTAAGAGCCTCCTTGAAGGCTCCTTGAAGGCCCGATGCTTAAAAACATGATTCATAAACGTCTGTTAGCGCTAATCAGTCGATCAAGGCTCTGCTAAATTTAGACGACCGTAGACCCTTCTTTATCTCCCTGCTAAGTCACAAAATGGCCGCCACAAGTTTGAACAGCTGACTTTGACAAGAGCAAAAAACCATACCGAAGATATTTTTAGTGAAGGGAGGGTTACGCAAAAATTAAAAAAAATCCAGGAAAAAATATTTTTAGGAATTTGTATTTAAAAATCCTGTAAATTAGGTATTTATTACTGCTACTTTAACTTTACTAACAATAAATATGAAAAAAATAAAATTAGGATTATAATATAATTACGGCATTTTGCACTTAGGTACAAAATAAACATGCGGGTCGGAAATGGCGGGAAAACAAACATCTCGCTTTTTTTTTCGTGCTAATTTGCTGTCATTTTTTTTTAATTCTCGATGAGGCCTTTTTTTGTCTTTAATTTGTCAAGATGGCCAACATAACGCGTCTAATCCGTCTATCAGCAGCTCAACAACTAGCAGACTGCTAGCAAGCGTTTATGAATCATACTTCTTGACAACCGTCTAACAAGCTTAATCAGTCTGCTAAGTAACAGACCGATCAAACCTCAATTAATGTTTTTTTATGAATAAGGCTGTAAGTCAGCAATTACTCACAGCGAGTCCAGCCTCTTTTCCAGCTTTTCAAGCGAATGAGCAATTTGCAACAGATGCAGATCTTCTTTGTGGTCCTTCGGGTTTGTGCAACACATACACTTGAACAAGCCAGCGACGCTCATTTCCATAGTACCGCTTGTCTCATCGGAGCTACCGAACATTTTTCTAACAGTTTGCGTGTCCATTTTCTTTTTAGCTTCTTCCGCTTCCTTGTTCTCTTGTTCGATTTCCTATAAAACAAGAACTATGGTTAGAACCATGCTTATACAATAATTAATGGGGTAAATAATAAAAAAAAATTAGTAAGCTTTAAATTGATTTCTATCCAAATAAAAAAACCTCCATACTCTGAATATATTCCTGTGTTTTCTATTATATACTGCTTACTATGTTTTGGTGTTCAATAAAGAGTGTATTTATAGTACATTGTGTCTTAAGGGCGGTAAATAAGGAATTACGAACGAGAGTCTATTAGAAGCCCGAAGTCGAAGACTGACGGCTTTAATGATTCGATGTTCGTAATTCTATTACCGCCCACGCGACATACAATGTTTTTCATCACATTTGCGAGTAAAATTGTATATTTGTAAAAGAAAACTATTTTTTTTTAAATTGCCGATACCGCTGATTGCGCTCTTGGAGGGCCGCAGCATGTGCATGGCATGCGTGTGCAGCGCGCGCACGGAGCAGCAGCACACCATGCAGTAACAAACTCATTTACCGACCTTGGGCTTCATGGCATGAAAATTAGTACAGGCAATGACTCATTTACCGACCACGGGTTTCATGAGAAGCACATTAAGGTCGAGGGTTTTATTTGGGGGGCTGCAACCAATGTAGCCTGCATGTTACGACACTGTTTACGAGCAAGTGTGATGAAAAATATATAATATCTTACCTTTTTCGTCTTTTTCTGCGCCACTTCCCTGGTACCCCACGAGACGTTGTTCAAATTACACAAGGAGTATATAATCAACAACATGTACATGCTCGGGATGGTGATATAATACACAAGCAGGTACATAAGACATATGATCTCTTGTGGATGCAGTGCAGCCGTGATGAAGAAAATACCAAACGTTATTACGGTGAAAATACTGGATGGAGCCAGCCACCCGTCTTCAACGATTTGCAATGCTATGCCTACTATAACTAGCATCATCAACATAGCATAGAGACATGTTATAGCAGTTGCCAGCATTAACTGTGGACAAAAGATTGTATTAAATTTTATAAGTATAGAGACTCTTGTATACTGCCCTGTATATCTTAACCTACGGTGCCCAAACATGGTCCTTAACCGAAATTCAGAAGTCCAACTTGAAGGTTTGCCAGAGGGCTATGGAGCGCAGCATTTTGAGTATCAAAAGAAAAGATCGGACCCGGAACACAACATTCAGAAACGACTGGCAAAACTTAGCTGCCGACAGGGGAAGTTGGAAATCCGAGGGAGAGGCCTTTGCCCAGCAGTGGGACATAGAAAATGGCTAATTAAAAAAAAAGTACAGAGAGCATGAATTATCAGAGCTGCATAATTGCTTAAAAATATATGAACACTGTCTGAGTTAATTTATACGTTAGTTAGCGTCCATGAGTACATAAGGCACTTCCACGTGAGTTAACGCAGGTTCATTTGTTATGTACCTACACTCTACAGGTTATCACCCACCCTTGCATAATTCTTAGCCTGCATATTCACGAAAGCTGTGCGAGGTAGCTAAACCGTTACGCGAGGAAATAATTTATCAATAAGATTACTTAATTTTCTTTCCCAATCTGTCAGTACAGCACTGGGAAAAATGGGCTTCGTAGAGCTAGATTTCTGCATAACTTAATAAGCATAAAATGGGTACGAGTCCGAGTCCACTATGCATCATCGCATCACTATCTCCAGTCTCTTCGCAGATTTTTTGATGAAACGCTCACAAGTTTTCACAATTTGCCATGCTTTCTCCCACTACCCTGCTGCCCCGCGTTCTTTTAATGGATACGCAGTCTAACTTAACTAGGTGAAACCAGAAGTTTTTGTTTGTCTATCTCCAGAGTGTTATGATTATGGTGGAATCAACTGTGAATTGTTTTAGTGTCACCAATTTTGAAAGAATTAGTTAATCAGCTGTAGGTACCTGTATTTCGGACTTGCACGTCAAACAGACGGTGATGAATATGACGACAGGGATCAAATTGAGAAGTAGCGCGTTGCCCATGCTCATGCCAGTGATGGCGTTCATGGCTCCGATCATCATAAGGAAGATCGTGCCTGGTCCCAGCACTGTACCCACCATTAGCATCATCTGGAATAATTCAAATCATTTTTGTGAATAACAGATAACAAAGATGATACTTTCTACGTCAGTATCCGTAACCGTAGATTGAACGTTAACAATATATATCGGTGCGCAGCTACAATTTCGGACATTAAGGGTCTGTTTCATCATCCATTGATTAGTGTTAACTGGCGGTTAGGTGTGATGCCATCTCTATTTGTTTTGTTCGAATAGACGGAGACGGCATTACGTTTAACCGTCGGTTAACGCTAATCAATGGATGGTGAAACAGCCCCTAAAAATGCTAGGCCTGAGTGCATACCTACTTTTATTTGCCATGGTGTTATTAAGAAAGACGTTTTTGTGCCCTGCTGACGTGTCATCAGATAGGAAATTATAAAAAAAAACTAAACCGAACTAAACGAATGACTAAATGATGACGAGGAATTTGTAAAGTTTCAAATAGTAATTAAATTAAATAATAGAATAATAATCTAGCTAATAATAAAATGGCTTATGAAATAATAAAATGTAGATAGATAAAATAATATTATCGAAAATTACAACCTAAATTTTAGTGACCTAGAACTAAATATTTGTACGCAAATATTTGTATGCTGAATACATGACTGTGCTAAACTTATTTTAAGATCATTTTACTGTATTCTTACAAATCAATGTTTCCGAATTTGAATAAACCTGGCGATTGAGGTAAGTTTTACCTGATAAGCAATATAGAGAGTAGAGATGTTGTCATTGACTTGAACAGTCCGCTTCGAGTCAGCAAGTAAGTCGAAGATATTGGCCATAGTGGAGGGCACCCATCGTCGCCGTTGGTTGTAGAACTCGCCGAACTGCTCCGGACAGTGAGTGTACGCGTCGGATGCCGCTGAGTACTCCACTCTGTAGCCACGCTGCAGCAGCAATGTACACAGCCATCGGTCTTCGCCTACAAATATTTATAAAAGATTATAGTTAAACACGAGATTATTTGTAACCTTATAGTATCGTAATTGCTTCATCTATTAGTTCATACCTTGATCGTATTGCACATAATGCCGCGCCTCGTGGGACGTCAGTGTATATTTTTTCATAACATTATCGTCCATGAGAGCCTTGCCTCGGAAGAGCGAGAAGCAGCCAGGACTACACAGCACGCAGCCTATCATGTGTTCGGTCGCCTTTTGCAGCCAATGGCCGATGGCGTACTCGAACATCTGGTACCACGCCATGAAACCAGACCCGACAGGATGAATACGACCACAAGCCGCCCCTAAGTTCTTATCTTTCTTCATTAAATCGATGAGCAGTGTTACAGCAGAGGGTTGGAAGTCGATGTCACCATCTAGAGCTAGAAGGTACGTGTTTTCCGCGATTACTTCTTTGCGCTCCAACGGTATCTGCAGGTCCATTAACCGATGTCCGAGGAAGTAATACATGTACATTACTTGCGACCAACGCTTCCTATGTCTAATTTTCGTTTTGTCCTTCAGGTGGCAAATGAGTTTGTTTTTTCCCGGCAAAGTCCATACGAGCCTGCCTCCGTACGGAGCAGGGAATTTTTTGGGCGATCTTAATTTAATATTTGCTGTATGGACTTCGGATGCCGCTTCGTCTATAGTCTCTACTAAGCACCTCACGAAGCGATTGACTTGGGAGTCTTCGTTGCTGTGATCAGATACTTCGAAAGCATCGTCCATAAAAATGT
This sequence comes from Choristoneura fumiferana, assembly GCF_025370935.1. NCBI lineage: Eukaryota > Metazoa > Arthropoda > Insecta > Lepidoptera > Tortricidae > Choristoneura > Choristoneura fumiferana. The sequence continues at coordinate 13,773,264 of NC_133474.1, read as the reverse complement.
GTGCTTCGAGCTCATAATAATCGGGTGAGACGATGTTGAAATATTTTTGAGCTAATCTTTGTTCACACTGATGCGCGTCCAACCTGAATATGGACTTCAAGAACTCCATCATTTCGTCCTTGGTTTCGTGCCACATAGTAGCACAGATATAAATTCTGTAAAGTCAGACCAAAAAACCATAATAACCAATTTCAAATATTTGCAAAATCGAATAGTTTGATATTAAAATATCTAAGACAATACCTCGTAACGTTGTCGGATGGATGGATAAGATGCGCTGCTGGTTTTTCGAAACTCATAACAGTGCTGTCATCAGAGTCTTTCAAGTCCTATAACACAAACCATAGTTAAAATTAACTGTTTAGTATACAGTGCGGAGCTAATTTGAGCAAAATAAATCTAAAATCTAACCAATAATGGCGCTTTAAAGGTAAACTTACAAAAATCAAATAGTATTCTTAATTTTATACGTACGTCAAACTGTAATTCGTTCTCGTTATCTTTAGTCCTGTTCATGAGCAAACACTGGTCGATGAGCGGCCCGCTGTACCAAGGCTTGGCGAACAGCTTGTCGGTGGCAGCGAGGCGCTCGCAGCGAGGCATCCACGCGTGGAACGTGATCCACGCTTGCGAGACCAGCCAGAGCAGCCAGATCCAAGCCATTTCACGACCCACGTAGTCTTTGAGGAAATATACTGAGAGAAAAGAAAATGTGCGTTCGATTGAAGTCTACACAATATCGAGGGATTTTGTACCGCGGTATCCAGTCGTGGCAGAGCCCTGGTCCTAAGTAAAATGTACGTAGTATGGTACTTCTCATGGTTCTTTCTGGAATCTATATGATATTGTACTACTTTCCGATTATTATTTTTTTTTTTCAAATTTTAGCTTTGGAGGTTAGAAGGGGAAGGCAAAAATATCATGAAAAATATTTTTGAGCTTCTCATAACGAAACCCTTTCATTTTATATCATCATCATCATCAGCCGGAACACGCCACTGTTAAACAAAAGCCTCCCCCTTTCGTTTCATATATGTTACAAGATATATTTTGCGTTTATTTATTTTGTAATTTACCCCTCAAAATCCTCAGCATTCATCTACCAGGTACTATCGGTTTTCATCACTCGTTGTGGGAAATTTTCAACATACCTACCGCTTTCCTTACCTACTGTTAATTATTCGATGTAATTGACAGCATATAACTGCGGGAAATGTCGGTAGATAAGAGATAAAGATAACATAGATTGGTGTGTATTATTAACCACAGATAATAAATATAGATAACATAGCATAGCTAATGAGACATACATTTAAATAACCATTACAAACCTGGAGGAATTTCAAAGAACAGATAATCCGGAATCGTCCTGTGAAATGCGCACGGGTTCGCGTTTCTTAGTCCGCAGAAAACTATAAGCAGATTTATTGCTACAGGACCCACTAGACTCAACGCAAATGTAAAACTGAAATTTTGTATGAGAATCTTGCATGCGAATTTAGCTGCACCGAAACAGACGTAAGCTGATGCCACTTGGATGAGGGCTACCCAAAGTGGAGATGCCCAGGATACTGGCAAATCGAAGGTGCCTCCAGTAACTTCATAGTCCAGTATTCCCTCGAAAGCATCTCTTATAATAACTTGGACCTGGAATTATCAAAAATAACGAATAAATTCAAGAAAGCACTATACGATTAGCTGTGCGGTTTAGCGTGCTGTTCCTCTTCAAAGTATGCAGTGAGAAAGAGAAGGAACTTGCAAATGATTGTGCGTATATATTGCAAATGTATTTGCCATTGAAAAACGAAAATTAGCTTCTTATATAAGTTAATAGTAATTAATTAATCGTATTATTAAGTTAATTTTTTAAATATTGGTGATTAATATTAAAATGAAATTAAAAAATTAAAAACATTTATTTTCATTAATAATTTGTACATAATAATTTTTGAACATGAAACTACCGTAAGACTCACTCATATTAAATGATATTGTAAATGGTATTGTATTGTTTTGTATTGTAACATGTCGAGCAAAATTCGGTTTAAGACGTGAGTTATCCGCTACAATATCTTTTAATATAATATTTCTTAATGGCTGGAGCCTCCTTTTAAGCTTGATAAAGCCTGTATCAGGAGGAATATACAAACTATAGGCGTCCATTTCATTCTTGTCTGGGTACTCACTTCGTAAGCGGTATAGGTTCTTTCATTGAAGGCATCTCCGACAGATGTAAAGAACGCCATCGCATCATCGCCGTTTATATGTAAGTGTATCAAAATGCAAAACATGAAGACGACAATTTTCCATAGTGTAAGGAATCTTTGCGAGTAATATCGCGATTTCTTAATATCCTCACGCAGCCTACTTAGATAAACAACCGACGAGGCTGCAATAAAAAATAATACGATTAAAGTTATTCCTAGTAAATATGAAATAACTAGGTTGTTTATAATCTTATTTATATTATACTTAACGCAAAAGTTTGTGAGGACAGACATTGAGTTTATGTCAGAATTAACGCACAGGATTTTTTTCGAACGAGCAAGTAGGTAATATCATTGTACGTAGGTAAGCACCACTACCCACGGATACCTGCAAGACCAGAGGATTGCCGATCCGTTGCCAGCCAAGAAGGCTAAGGTAAAATACCTCAGATGTCAGTAATTTTACATACTGTCTTGTTTTAGGCTACGTTTCCACCAGAGATGTATCAGGATTCTTTGTGAATAATGTTTTTGTCATGAACCAATAGAAACGCTTCATTTACCTATCCTCGCTACGCGAGCTGTTTCCACTAGAGCTGTGCTGTGAGAAGACAGGAAAAATTAACGTTTATATTGGTTCATGACCATACCCCGGTACTTTCGGGGCACGAATGATTTACTAAAGAGTAGACATTAATAGATAGGTTATTCTGACAAAACATCATATTATGCCTAATGAATAATTACCTCATTGCGAATTGTAAACTATGCTAGTACTTTAGGTGTAGTTCCAAGGCTTATGTTATGAGATATTAATAATAAAACTTGAATTAATTACCTGCAGTAAATTTAGTAGTTCATATGATTTTCGAAATAAATTATTAATACTTTTCTAAGTTTGGAACAGTTCAGCAGCGGCGTCTTGCTGTAAATATCCATTTTAACCCACTGAATTATTTTTCTACGTCGGCAGTTTTAATAGGTGCACATTTAAATTTCTTGAAGAAATCAATTGTTGCACGAAGTGTTTGCGATCGCAGTTCCACTTCATTGCCTTGTAACAATTCGTTCATGATGTTTAGTGTGCTATAGCCAAAATTCTTATTTAAAACCAACTTCAATTTATTAAAAATCTTTTCAAACTTAATTTGATTAAGATTGAAACGATTTCATCCTACGAAAATTTAATATTTTTGTGTTTTATATATAATGTTTTTATTTCTAATTGATTAATTTATTATTATGTATTAATTGACTTGTTTATTTATTGACCTCCGCAAAGTAACGCCTGATTCAATCAATTGATTAATTTATTCATTAGGTAGAAACCAGCTAGAGTGCACTCTGTTTTTTAACTCGATATCTACTTTTTGGCTTATGTCAATCATCCGTGCCCCCAAAAATCCCGGGGTATGTTCATGACAAACACATTCCTCGTAACGCATACTCGCACATATCTGGTGAAAACGCAGCCTAATTCCGGATATTTCTTATCCAGGAAAATTCAACAGTAAATATTTCAGGATTTTTATAAAACTAACCTAACCTAACCTGGTTCTACACGATCCGATGGCCCTAGAATAAATACTGAAATATTTACAGATTTAGAGTTTGCGAAATAAAAAGTTCCGAAAAATTATATAGTTAGTAGAAACGAAAGTTACGAAGCTACACACAATAATGTATATACTGGGGAACTTACACGACGTATTTAAATCAGCATTGACATAATTTTCCCACCAGCCGAGGGATATCATAACGGCGGCAGCTGATGTCATCCATAAAACTGGTGTACCGTCTAGCAGCGGCCACACGAAGAAGGCAGTGACTTGTGCTGAGATAGCCAACACGTCGAGAACCAGCTTGATGATGTAGCGGGGATCATTGCGGTCCCTGGTCACTGCGTTCAAGAGGCCCGGGACAACGCACAAGGCATTCATTAGCATGGCTCCCTTGACTACGTCTAATTCTGGGAGAATGAGCAGTAGAAGTATAGCGATGCCTATGGTTTGAACAGTATCCACGAAGAGTGCCTATGGACAGAAATAATGTTGATTCTATAATTTAAATGTATTTACTTAAGACCCATTCTAGTTTTACGGATCTCAAGTACCTACACGAAACTTCGTTTAGGTATTTCAGTTTTTCATGGACTTCTAGTTGTCCGCTCAGATTTGTTCGTATTATAATGTGAACTTTCGAGATTTTTTCCCAGTTGTTAGCACTACGGACAAGTGGAAAAAAATCCCAGTACCTAATCCAGACTAACTACGCTATTACTACTTCGAATCCGCGCGCGGCAATAAGTGCTGACTACCTACTGAAATATTTTTTTCCCACTTGCCTAAGTACGAAAAATTAAGGAAAAGTCACAATAGTTCGCAGTGCGAACAAAAAGGTGCGGCAACTGGGTAGGTATAGCTCTTTTAACTAGAACTAGTATCGATCCACATAATATTTAGTACAACGGCGTACTAGCTACCAGGTAGCAAATCACCCTACCTACACATAATTAAGATTGAAGAAATTACCAACTTACCACAAGAAACTGCGTTCTGGACGGCTTCTTTGCTGTTTTGAAGAAACAAATCCGAACTGATCGCAGAAATATGCCTATTTCTGGGGCACCAAACACAATTAAGATAGCCCATAGCCATGCTATTCGCTCTTCTAAAGGCAGGACAGTTATGAACTGCTGATCTAAAGCTGGTAACAAAATCAGATTACTGTTAGCCAGTTGCAGAAAAGAATAATAGCAATTTTGAGTAAGCATCATGTCATAACAGCAATTAGGTATCATTGCCTCGCCGGAAGACCAGCACCGACTCCATCCCAGGAGTCCACATTTATGCTGAGGCAAGACCTTTTCGCTCACACGTACAATATTATATATTACTAGCTTTTACCCGCGGCTTCGCACGCGTAAACTATTCGGTGTAGTAGCTGCAATTGAAATTTTCGGGATTTTACAAAATTCCCCTGGAAATTTCCAATATTTATATCGTGGTCTTCATTGAGGTTGTGTTGTGAATAACTGTACAAAATTCAAGACTCTAAACCCAGTGCTGAAGTTTCAAAATTTTTCCCTATCCAAATTCAAATGCAAAATTCAAATACAAATCATTTATTCAGTAAATAGGCCGAAATGGGCACTTTTACACCTAATTTTTTAAACTACCAGCGCTTTCGGAAAGACCATCATTGCCAAGAAGAATGCGTCGCAAGAAACTTGGCAGAAAGTCATTTTTACAAAATAAAATAATTACAAATAAAATACTTAAAAACTACAGTACTTATACAATTAAAGAAAAAAATACGAAATAATAATAATAATAATACAGGGATGTATGGGGTCCCTTAGTTACAAAACTATACCGTGGGAATATCGGGATAAAAAGTAGCGTACTTATGTTTTATTCCAGACATACGGCTAGCTACATCCAAATTTCATGGCTCTAAGCCTAGCGGCTGTTATTTCGACATTTTATTCCTAGGTATCCCGTGGTAATATCGGGTCAAAAAGTCGTCTATGAGTTTTTCTAGACATCCAGCTTCCTACATACTTACCAAATTTCATGACTCTAAGCTCAGCGGTTAATATTTCAAGATTTTATCCCTATCCCGTGGGAATATCGGGGTAAAAAATAGATTATGTGTTATTCCAGAGGTCCAGCTACCTACATACCAAATTTCATGGCTCTAAGCCCAGTGGTTGTTATTTCGAGATTTTATCCCTAGGTATCCCGTGGAAATATCGGGTCAAAAAGTCGCTTATGTGTTATTACAGACGTCTAGCTACCTACATACCAAATTTCATGACTCTAAGCCCAGCGGTTATTATTTCAAGATTGTATCCCTATCCCGTGGGAATATCGGGATAAAAATTAGCCTGTGTGTTATTCCAGAGGTCCAGCTACCTACATACCAAAATTCATGGCTCTCAACCCAGTGGTTATTATTTAGAGATTTTATCCCTAGGTATCCCGTGGGAATATCGAGTCAAAAAGTCCCTTACGTATTATTCCAGACGTCCAGTTACCTACATACCAAATTTTATGACTCTAAGCCCAGCGGTTATTATTTCAAGATTTTATCCCTATCCCGGGGGAATATCGGGATAAAAAGTAGCCTATGTGTTATTCTAGAGGTCCAGCTACCTACATACTAAATTCCATGGCTCTAAGCCCTGCTGTTGTTATTTCAAGATTTTATCCCTAGGTATCCCGTGGGAATATCGGCTCAAAAAGTCACCTATCTGTTATTCCAAACGTCCAACTACCTACATACCAAATTTCATGACTCTAAGCCTAGAGGTTGTTATTTCGAGATTTTATCCCTATCCCGTGGGAATACCGGGATAAAAAGTATCCTATGTTTTAATCCAGGTTATAAACTAACTTTTCGCCAAATTTCATCCAAATCCGTCCAGCCGTTTCAGCGTGAAAAAGTAACAAACATACTCACTCACTCACTCACTCACATACTCACTCACTCACTCACAAACTTTCACATTTATAATATTAGTAGGAAGTAGGATTTATTTTTCATTTATTTTTTAATATTCTATGTACTTCTACAATTTTTGTAATTTTAGTCTGTATCATGTGTGTCGTTTTGTTTTCATTCATTCATTTCTTCATTGCTTAAGTAGCATTGAGGTAACTTACCCAAAGCTTTATTGCAATGCGTTATCTGCCGATCTTTCTGAAGCTGTGACGTGATGAAGAGCAATGTGCCTTTTGCTACGACTGCCGCTCCAAGAACTACTGCGAATACCATGATGTATGCTAGTAGTTTGAGGAACTTCACGCTCACGTCGATCCATTCTGACGAGGCCATCGACCCACTCTCCGTCTTCACGGGGATCTCTTGGAAGAGGTTCCATCCTTTCGTCTCTTGTGCAGTTCTTGGGCTGTTGTTATAAGATTAATAATATTAGGGCCAAAGCATTAGGATACAATTGGTCAAGTACACTATCTTATACCTACTTAAACACTTCACTACGCAACGATTCAAGACTATTCAAATTCAAATTCAAAAATTCAAATCATTTATTCAGTAAATAGGCCGCAATGGGCACTTTTACAAGTCATTTTTAGGGTTCCGGAGCCAAAATGGCAAAAACGGAACCCTTATACTTTTGCCATGTCTGTGTGTCTGTCTGTCTGTCTGTCCGTCCGTCCGTTGCTTTGCTCAGGGACTATCAATGCTAGAAAGCTATAATTTTGCACGGATGTATATGTAAACTATGCCGACAAAAGGGTACAATAAAAAATTCAAAAAAAAATTTTTTTAGGGTACCTCCCTCCCATAGACGTAAAGTGAGGGTGATTTTTTTTTCTCATCCAACCCTATAGTGTGGTGTGGGGTATCGGTGGATAGGTATTATAAAACCATTAGGGGTTTGCTAAAACAGATTCAGTAATTTGTTTGCGAAATATTTAACTTTAAAGTGCAAATTTTCATGAAAATCGAGAGAAACTTGGCAGAAAGTCATTTTTTCATAATAATATAATTACAAATAAAATACTTAAAATAATTAAAGAAAAAAATTACATAAAAATAATAATAATACAGGGATGTATGGGGTCCCTTAGTTACAAAACTAAACACTAACTATATCTAAACTATATCTACGTTCAGTGGAAGTGTAGAATACTTCCACCGTCATAAATTTTAAAATAATAATAACAATAATTTAGTTCTGAAATATACATTTCAGGTCAAGTAACCATTACGCTTTTGGATTTCGAAGGCAAGCTCACGTCTGCCGCCCCCGAAGTTAGCTCACACGCACTCATGTCATGCTCTGAAAGCAGAGCGGTACCGAGGGCATGGTATTGCTTCCGTTCCCATAAGCTCTATGGGATCGTCTTGGGAACTTCGACGTCGCGAGCCTGTGACTGGAAATTAAACTAAAAATATAAAAGTTTAAAATCCATAAGCTTAACAATATACATCCTTAAACATAGCAAGGAGATGGGGGAGAGCAAGCTATAAACAACAGACCGAGTTAAACAGATTTGGTTCAGAGTTCAAATAACAATTTGTAGACGAAAAGTGTGTTTTTAGTTTTCAGACTTCTGACCAAAAAATAAAACAGGAAAAGCTTCTTATTCAATATCAAACATTTTCATGTAAATATTTGTTAAAATATTGGGAATAAACGGATTAAGATTACTTCGAAGGATTATATTGGCGGCTATTTAGAATTAGGTATAAATAAATCAACGAAACCCTTTGCTATAGGTACATATATTAATCATGCATATAATTGTGTTTTATCATTAGGTATCAATGACGAGAAAACAATATTCTGGTAAAAAACATGTTTCTAGATAAGTGCTATCTATATCAAGCAAAATACAAAGACGGGTTCAATAATTTACTAACATTGTAGGTACTCATAACAAAAATTATAAGCACCTCTTAGGGCGGCTACATACACTCGGAATTCCGATTCAAATTGAGTGTATGTGGCCGCCCTTAATGCAAAAGTTAGTTTCCATTCGTAAACGGCACATGTTACATATAAGTAGGTAAGTATAGGACAATGATAAGAAAAATTACAGCTAAAAATGTTTAAGTAGCATTTTATCGAGTTACACTTCCTGTTTTGTAAAAAAAAAACCCCGTCCAGCCATCTGAAACTTTCTCGCTCTTTACTTACTACAGAATATAATATTTACTTCATCAAAACTTTTTATTACATTAATATCCTTAATTCCTTCCCCAGTGGCCACTTATTTTTAAATCTAACGGTTACGCGATATTGACCCTTTTCCAGGCACCGGCCAACTCGCTCTTTACTTCTACAGAATATATATAGCTTTTATCAAAACATTTTATTTATATCCTTAATTTTAATCCCGTAACGGTCCCGCCCGAAAAAAGTTTCTCGATGAGGGCTACATAGATGTCGCTAGCGTCACTGCTTAAGTGGCTAAATAAGAACAAAACAAGCTGAGATATGAGGTGCATAGGGGAAATTCGTGTCGGTACCGTTGACCATCAGTGGTGTAGCGGTATAGCACGCGGTACGGAATACCGAGGACCTGGGTTCGATTCCAGTGATGGTCTTAATCTATATTTCAGTTTGTATTTTCAATTTAGGTTTTACGGATACCGTAAAAGTAAAAATTTGGAATTGGATTAATCTACAAAATGAATCATTGTTTTATATTGTTTACCTATAAGGGATTAATTTACAACCGAAAAATATTTTTAAGGACTTGATTGTATCATGTTGTATATGTACCAAGGACGAAAATTTGTGTAGTTACGTGGTCACTATATGCACTATGCCTGGAAAAGAGTTTAAGATGCAAGTATTCTTACTCAAATTCCTCGGTATCGTCGAAGAACGGCGTGTAGACGTCAGAATCGTCGTCGCCACTGTCTCTCCGTACACCTTTGAGGCCGGAAGACGTGGCCATCACCTGAAATTAAGATGATCTAGGGTAACACTTTGATTAAAAACTATTGTAGGTACCTACATTTACGGCTCGGACACGACTACGCGCAAGCGGCGCAGGGACCCCGCCGTTCGCCGTTAAACGTCTGTAGTAGGTATAGTCTTTTGAACTACAAGCAGCGTCACAATAATAGCGAGCTAGTTATGTACCTGTATATGCGTACATTGTTCAGGTTCGTATAATCATTAAAAAATAAAATGTGATGGTGTAGATGCAGTAGTCAGAGTAGGCCTAGGAGCCCCGCGCGCACACAAAAAAAATATAAATGTTTCATAGAGTTAAAGTTTATTTGGATTTTTTTTTCAATATCTAATAAGAGTTATTATTGCTTTTCTCCGACAAATGCTGTCAGTTGATTTGATTGAACTTGGAAAGAGCTGATACTCTTTAATTGATTGAAAAAGGGCCCCGGGAATTGTGTTGCTTAGGAGCCCCGAAATGGAGGAGGCGGAGACGAGCGGAGCGGAGAGGAGACGTCTAGGGATCCACCTATCATATTAGTTGAATCCACATCTCATCTCCGCCTCATTATCATCGGACGTGTAGGGATTGGTCGATCCCTACACGTCTCCTCTCCGCTTCGCTCTCTCCGCCTCAGTGGAGCCGCAGCCTAATCCATCCAGCCCTATTATTGTACCTAGTAAAGAGCTATGCAGTCACCAGTTTATATGGAGCTTTGAAGAGCCTGGCTTGATATCACGTGAAAATGAGTAATTACAATATTTACTTAGGTAGTAAGTAGGTACTATTTTACATTATTCATTAAGTATTATTCGTTCGGCAAATGTGCGTGTGTGATTTCAGTGTTTCTTGCCGTTGCCTTTGGATTGCTGTAAAGAAGAAAAGTCCAAGACGATGGCGTAAACGCGCTCGGAATCACAATCGCAAGAACAGGCGAAATCAGAAATATCTTTACAGTTTACTACCTTGTCGCTGTCACTTCGTATTTGAACTTTGGCATATAAAATTGTCAGTGACAAGGCACTAAAATGTAAATATATTTTTGACCTCGAGTGTACCAATTCTTTCTGCCAGACGGATTAAATAAGGGTAGAAAAGGAAGATGAACGAGACTGAGCGTGTGCGAGTAACTGAATTAAGTGTAAATACGTATTATGTGTAAATAAGTATCGCATCCATCCCAGCCTATATACGTCCCACTGCTGGGCACAGGCCTCCTCTCAGAACAAGAGGGCTTGGGCCATAGTTCCCACGCGGGCCCAGTGCGGATTGGGAACTTCACACGCACCATTGAAGGTTTGTGCAGGTTTCCTCACGATGTTTTCCTTCACCGGAAAGCTCGTGGTAAATTTCAAATGTACCTAATTCCGCACATGAATTTCGAAAAACTCAGAGGTGCGACCGGGGTTTGAACCCACGACCCTCTGCTTGAGAGACGATAGGTCAAACCACTTCACTAGGCCACCACGGCTTACAGTATCGCATAAATATTGTTTATTGAATAAACACGTGTTAAAATGTTTTTAACCACAAACTTTTCCTATGTTTCGAGTTACATAGAGAAAAAACCAAAACACTCACCATTTTCAAACTCTCCTTAACTTAATTTCTTTGCGTATTCCACAGATTCACTAAAAACTGTTGTTAGAATCACATCACGATAACAATCACTTCACTATTTTTTAGGGAGTATTTGCCCTTGTGGCGGCCACTTAATTTTAAGTGACTGCTTGTTTTAACTATCTTGACTAATATGCAAGTGTCGACCTGCAATACAGTGTGAAAATAATTATCATTCAGTCGTCATTGTATTATCAGGATTCGATTACATACTTATCGATTATCTTGGATCATTAAAGCGACCCTGATTTATTTTTCTACGATTTCTAAGGAAATAATAACAATTTCACTATCACAGTCGCTATCTGTTATCTTTTAATTACATCCACTGCGAACTCTTTGTTACATCAAAGTGTCCTAACATAGTCAATCATACATTAAGTAGAAAAGTTCTAAAAACAAAATAAAGCTAACTTGGGGCAATTCAATAATTAAACTTATGTTATGGAAAAAATTGAAAATACAAACTGAAATATAGATGCACAGAAAAACCAGAAAAATAAGAACAGCACTGGGAATCGAACCCAGGTCCTCGGTATTCCGTACCGCGTGCTATACCGCTACACCACTGCTGGTCCAAAAAGATTCCAAAAAACCAATCTTATTTTATGGACACAGCGTACTTCCTCTTTAATCTTAGAATTAGCGTTACAATGATAAACTGAAATTATTTCTACGATAATTTTTGTAATGGATAATGAAATGACGCAGGAGATCAATAAAATAACACAACATTATGAATTCAGATTAGTCATAGTTTATTTGACCGTTAAAATAAATACTGAAGACATTATTACATTACTAAATTGGCAAGTCTGCCACACAATACTCATACATTTTTATTCATAAGTTAAAATCGCTCGTGAAACTGAAGCGGTCACTGCAAACGAGTAGCTATTTAACTTCTACTACAATACAACATGTATTTATCATACCCAATAACTTTCTAAACACATATAGATCACGCCTCAGTGCACTGTTAGCGAGACAGCAAGTGATTTAGAGGCTATTTAGCAGACTTTCCTTGTCTTGTCAATCACGTGTTGAGTTAAAGTGATAGAGTTGCGATAAAATAATCTTAACTGTTTTATAAAAAAAAACACTGGTCCATACCATTAAATACTGTTTAAAAATCACACACAGGACACACATAAACACACACAATTTCATTCTTAAAATTCGATTTTTGCCAGTAAACTTCGTTAAAACTTATCATTAAAATTTGTTATTGTAAATAGTAAGTTAAAGTTATCATAAAAAAACCAGACCGAATTACGTCAACTATTGGGCTCGGAGCTTAATTGGTATTTTCACTGTTCGTACTTTGAGTAGTACTATAATCTTGCTCCTTGCCATAATCAAGTGGTTCGTCGTGACCAGCGTAGTTGCCCATCGCGACTTGTGTTATTGTGTCTACAATACTGCCCGGATTTGAGTAAGACTGACTAGGAGCTGGCGCAGATAGCTCATCGGACTTTGACAATTTTAAAGGCTGGCTATAATCCAGATAATCAGTCATTGTTGTTTTCTTCGTAAGTTCTAACATCTGATTCAAAAAAGACTCGCCACCCACCCGAGAAGGCATGCTAAAATCAGTCGCTTGCGGATCCAGGTTGTCAGATTTAGACGTCTCAACCTTCGATGAAGTACTTTTTTCACTTAGCTTCATCTGATCCAGAGGTATGTCTGATTTCCCTTTGCCTATACTACCAAAATCTGGCGGCAAGTAGTCTTTGCTACCCTTAATTAAATCATGAGGAGATTTCATTAACGGACTCTGGTCCAAACCCACTCTAGTACTTATCGGACTACTGCTTGAAAGAGGCTTCATTAAAGACTCCTGCATCTTCATTAAAGAAGGCGATAAGAACATGTTATTAGCGGCCAGTGTGGACTTTGACATTGGATCAGGAATCCCAAGTATGCCTGCACTCGAATATTTACTAGCTGAGAATAACGCGTTAGCTATATCTGCTGAACTCATCATTAAATTCGATGCGATGCTGGCGGGGATAGGTGCGGCAGAAGTGGTGCTAGTTGATGTACTGGTGGGCGTTTTATCATAGCTGCCAATACTACTGGTTAAGTTGTGCAATGAAGCAGCATAGGAAGGAGGATCAGGAAGTTTGCCACTGGCAAGACTTGCTGCTAAACTGGACGACATACCAGGCGATAAACCAGTCAACAAACTGTTAGCAGCGGCGAGACTCTCTAAGCTACTCGCTCCCATTGGAAGAGGCATATTTGACGTACCCAACCCTAAGGCCATACTAGTCAGCATATCTAACCCTGTTGGATAACTTGATTGTAAAGATGGTGTATTTGATTTAGATGATTTTGATGAAGTGGGCATTAGTGGAATATTTAAAGGTGGAGTTTCAAACTTATGTGGCGAACCTGATCCGAGACTTGAAGATACATTAATAGGCGGAACCCCTGCTGGTCTGCTGACCATTTGTTGCAATGTACTAACTGAGGGAAAGTTAGGTATGGATGTGGACTGATTTGGTTTGGACACTGGTATTGGCTGAGGCACAGCCAACAGAGCATCTAGATCCATTTTATCATCGTGTTCAGATGAGCATCCTAGTTCGTCGCGTATGAAGTGCCACAACAACCCATCACTTTGCTCGCGTGGAAATTTAGGCGTCAGCGTACATTTCAACTTGTCCAAGTAAGTAATATCTGGTTTAAAACTCTCCTTAAAGTCAACACATGTGTCGTCAGGATATGTAAAATAATACTTAATGCTGTTTTTGATTTGTTCCATGGCATGTGTTGACAGATGGCTATCGTGTATCATGCTGTATTGGAGCAACAAAGGGCGCGGGTACTCAGTGGGCCTCTGTTCTGGAGGAGACATCACCCAGAAACAAGTTAATGAGGACTCCAGAACAGGACTTTCAGGGTTGTAGGGAGCTGTAACAATAACATTTTTAAGTAATTACAATAAACTATGAAACGAAAGATGGCACAATAAATGACGACCAAATACCAACATAGTAAAATCATCAGTAACATGCATGAAATATTTAAATTTTAATACATATATTTTACCAATACAATACAAAGGTAACAACATGCAATTAAAAACATTTCACTTACAGCATATGACACCAATGCACGGAATATAAGATATTTCTGATGGCCCTCTCATCTTGATCTGGTATTCTAGCTGATTATCACAGTCCCTCAGACTTGGCATGGCTGGGTTTGTGGGGTGCGAATGATACCATCCAAGAAGGGTCAGACCAAGTTTCTCAATTTCCATCTGGATCTCTAGTTCAACTAGAACTCTTGGTCGTGGATCATTTTTGCTTATCAGACATGGGAATGTGTGTGTGATCATGACATCTATAACAATAGAAGTTTCTACAAAAATTGTTCAACCAGAGTTGTTTTATCCATCTGAGCTGCAGGCGTGGGTAAATAGTTAAGTCGAGGATAAAATAAGTCTTATCAACGCGTTATACATAATGCTTTTCTTTTCTTTGGTTGCGTGCGTTGCGAGGAAGTAAAACAGAAATATGGCAAATAAACTTAATTAATTGTTATTTCCACATTCACCCATTAAAGGCCTCGTATTTTTGTTTTTATTTATATGTATTATGATTTATTTTTAAGTCTAATGCTAGTCACACTCAAGTAACAATCATTTTCGACAATAGACCAATCAAAGTTTTGTTTTAATTAATGCTGCATGTTTAATTATTTATTTTATTAAGTCGTTAGAATGTTTAGATGTAAACTCCAATTCAATAGAATCTGATAATCCTGTAGATACTTCCAGCCTACTAATATAAACACCGGGCTGCCTAAGGCTTTGTGATGTGACTATTATTCTTTTTTGATTCCTTTTAGATGATAATTGCAACAACAGGGACATATACATATAATATACATACATCCCTGTATTTCTTTTATTATTATTTTTTGTATTTTTTTTTCTTTAATTTTATATAGTTTTTAAGTATTTTATTTGTAATTATATTTTTATGAAAAAATGACTTTCTGCCAAGTTTCTTGCGGCGCATTCTTCTTGGCAATGATGGTCTTTCCGAAAGCGCTGGTAGTTTAAAAAAATGACGTGTAAAAGTGCCCATTGCGGCCTATTTACTGAATAAATCATTTGAATTTGAATTTGAATCAAGTGTGCCCACGATAGGGTGTCTTAAATATGTAAAAAATTTACAGATTCTATTGAATTGTACTTTACCTATAACTGCAAAATATTTGTACGCCTAACGGCAAAACATAGAGTTCTATGGAAATATTTTAATAAGATCTGTTTGTTGTACCTATGTTTGACAAATAAATTTATCATTATCATTATCATTATCAAATCTGTTCTGTTGTACGAACTACTTGACTGTCACTTAGACTTAATGTCACTTTTGAGCACCCAATCTGTGCTTTATTTTTCGATAATTCAAGTCTAACAAAATTTTACTTACTGTGGCTGTTGAGATCCCAAGTTCCAGCGAGGTATCCATAAACTTCTTGCTTTTTCAAGTGGCAGTGTATGTCAAGAATAAGGCAAGCATTTGAACTTACTGACACCAAAAATGGTTGAACCTTCCCAACAGACGAGAAAGATACAGCCTCTATAAGCATATTCGCATCACTGAAAATTAACAATAACACTTATGTGAAATTGTAAGAGAAAATGTGAATAAAGGATTATCTGTAAACTACATGACCAAGTCTAAATCTAGAAACACACTGACGGCGGAGGCGGAGCGGTGCGGCGCGGCGCGGAGGCGGAGGCGGTACCGGTTGTAATATTTAAGCTAACGTGAAAGAGGCCACACAGAATAGGTACCGCGCCACGCGTATTTCCCGCACGGTATTCTGTGTGGCCTCTTTCATATTAACTCGAATAATACAATTGATACCGCCTCCGCGTCGCGCCGCACCGCTCCGCCTCCTCCGTCAGTGTATTTCTAGCTTTCAGGAGGGGTTAGGTGGCAATTAAAATGGGAGATGGGCTATGTAAAAGACCGGTGAGATCAGCTGATTGTGATGTAGTGAGAATGCTGTCCTAAAAAGAGATTTAAGTACCTAAAAGAAAAATAAACTTCTGTTTATGCTTAACTAGCCTTTACCCTCGGCTTCGCATCCTAAACCATTAATTAGGTCAAGCAGTTGAATTGAAGTTCCGGGATGTCGCCAAAATAAAATGTGGACTTTATCCCTATTCTGTGGAAATATCAGGATAAAAAGTAGCTTTATGTGTTATTTGAGATGTCCAGCCATCTACATAGGCAATTTAATCAAAATCCATCCAACCGCACACATGAACATACAAACTTTCCCATTGATAATAGTATACAAATTGATTACTAAAATACTGAAAGCAAATCCAGAAGACAAAAGAAGCCAAAATAACATTTATAGATGTTTCTCAAATTACAAATATCTATAAAATTTGCATTTCAAAGTAGTTCAAACTTACTGCTGCATCATCCTATTGGGAACAGAATTGTGTTTCATGACTATTCTCTGTGGTGGTGGCTCAGGGGGACATTCTACTTCCATTTCTGTTTCCTCTGCAAATAAAAATATGGCTATTTATTAAATTTGTCAAACCTTTTCAGTTTGCGCCGCACCTACAGGCTTAGTATTTCGTCACGTCGCTTTTGCATGTAGAAGGCTTGGCTAGTTCAAATAGGATACAATAGCAGCAATGGTGTGGTGCCATAAAACCTCGGTTTCCACCAGATTGCTTAAGTGTCCAGGTTAACAGGCACCCCACATGGCGCCCTTGGGCCCCAGGGCGCTGCGGCGCACAGTTTGAGGACCCCTGCTCTAATGCATGGTAGTGAGTAATGTTTTGCCATTGTATTTTGTCGGAAAAGTTCGTATTTATCTTGCTTTCTCAACTAGCTTACAGTACGATTACTTGGAGTTAACACTTGACAGATGGGTGTGCCTTCAGTCAATTTTCAATTTTGAGGTCATACAAATAAAATAGTTTTTACTTAATCTGTAAACGTGGGTAGCGGTATACTAAAAATGGCTTTATTTGTATGACGTTAAAGTTGAAAATTGACTGAAGGCACGCCCATCTGTCAAGTGTTAACTGGAATTAATCAACCTGTACTTAACTTTAACTTAGAAGTTTACTGAAGCTAATTGGGAAAACAAGATAAATATGAACTTATGAAACTAAATATGATGAAAAAAACATTTCAACTGATCTGTACCTAATAATGATGTGGGTATTTGAGGATATCAAGTAAACTATTTGTATGGAAAAACATAATAATGATCTGCTTAGTTGTTATAATTTTATATTTTCACTGTACAAATTTTTACAAATACACAAATAAATGGCTGTTCCTTAAGTGTTTTATGGAAAAAATGATACTAGCTAATATCATACAAAAATTGTGACTTTGCGTAGGAACAAAAAGAATATACCATCAGTATGCATGTTTTCTCTTTGGAGCTGCTTCTTCCTTAGATATGTTGCTTTAATTGTATCCAACTTCTTGCCCTTGTACTTTACTGAAGCCCAACCACACCCTGACCTCTTGTCGGGGTTTATAATTCGCTTGCAATGTATAGCCCATGCCGATGGAGAGCAGAATATAGTTTCAGTCTCATGTGATTTAATTTTACCATCAGTTTGCAAATCACCAACAAACTTTTGGCCCTGAAAGAGAAGTAATTGCTCTTAGTAGAAATTCAATCATCTGTTTTAAGTACTCAATCCGTACTGGACCTGCATAGAAACTATGGCCAAATCATTGAGCCCTACAATAGGACGTTTTTGACATTTGTATGACATGTGTCTTTACATCCTGTTGAAGTCACCGGACTCTCAAGTTGGGCATGAAAGTTAGGCTGAGATAAAAACTAAGGAGATTTATTCAATCGTTTGTTTACGACTTATACATAATAATATAAATAAAACTCTTTATTGCCATAGTATAAACAAGTGGATACAAAATATGCATAATTATAATTAGGTAGGTACATAATAGGTCTACACCTTGACAATGGATGCCGGTCTCAGCAAATGCTGGCTTAAGTTTCCAGTGCTGGTTTTCAACCCAGACTAATAATAAAATATTAAAAAGAATAATAATTGGATCACATCACAAACAAAACAAACTATTGAAGAGTTAAGTGACTCATCTTATGTCAGTGTTTTGCATACCAAAATTACTTGGCAAACAGATGCTGTTTTACTATATAAAAATAATAAATAATCAGGTAATTAATTTAAACGGTTGTGCATTATCTTACCAAATACTCAATGGTCATAGCTGCATTACCAGGCTCCAACATTTTTTCTGCCAACAACATTTGCAAAGTTACTCCACGCCCTGGTGTGGACTTACTTCCTGCCTGTGTCTCAGATTCCTGAAAAGTTTAAAAAAAAGAATTTAGAACAATGGAAACTTTAGTAAATCAAACTTTGTCTTCAGTTGCATAAAATTTCCAATGAGGAGCAGTAAAGATATATGTTAGTGTGGTTCATTTACAAAAGGGTACTGTAGTTTGTCAAAACTTTGTGATTAACAAAGAGCTATAAACAAATTAATCAAGCAAAGTAAAAAAGTGGGAGGAATTTTACAGGTCAATTTGTTGTGCACAAAAACAAAGTGCCCTTGTTTAGAAGAAAGGTATACAAAATTACAATTAATGCATGAAGAATAAGTGCGAAAAATACAGGATTTTTACTAATGATTGTAACAAAATTAAATTATATAATATCAGTTTAGTTATTGTTATTGAAAGATGTTGTTTTTTTCCCTGCAATTAATAAAAGAATTCCAACCTCATCCGTAAATTCTTCACCACTTCCAATGTCTTCTTTCTCATCTTCTGTTTCTTTTTGGTTTTCAATAAGTTTATCATTTTTATCCTCGGGGCCACTTTTGGTAAGGGGTTCTGGCAAAGTATTATTAGTGTAAGCATTCGAACCGGACATCAAAGCCGCTGCTAAATGTGAAGTTTGCAAATCCATTATGCTTTAACCTTGCTTTAACACTTTAGTTAAGTCCTAAATGCATATCGCACTATGTTGGTAGGATTCTTGTTCTTAAAAGCAACGTCCGTCCAACTATCAACACACGACAAGAAAAAGTGTTACGCGAAAATCATCTTTTGCACTATTGTTTCATACATTTGTAAAGGTAAATTTGTGAAATAACAAAAAAAGGATAAGCGCCATAAGCAAGCGGCCAACAAACAACATATACACAGACTACTAAGAGATAACATAAACATCAATATCAGTTCAATAACATTAAGTTATTAAATTAACAGTGAGTTGGTGAGGAGGGGTGACACTACACTTGACCAGAGGGGGCACACTTAAAACGTCACTTTTTACGTACACTTCAGCGCCCCTGACGCCATACTGAAGGTACTAAATTGACAAAAATGTGTCAAACGTTGACCTGACAAATTCAGTGTTTCCGGTTTCCGCTGTCTGGCTAATTGGCTATGCCTATCGTGACAGTGACAGTTGATGCATTTTTTGAGTTTTCTCAGTTTATTGCTAATTTTATTATATAAAGTTTGTTTTTTTATTATAAATATTAGTTTATTTATATTTATTAGTATCGTTTTGTAAAGTAAGATCTTTTTTATTTTGTGAATTTTGTTGTTACACCTATAGCATGAGTGCACCTAAGGAAAAATATTGTGTTTTCGGCTGTGAAGTGAAGCTTTAAGTAAGTATACAATACGATTATATATGCAGGTATATTTAAACATTAAGACAGATTAGAGAAAACAGCTCGAGTACTCAAGTTCACCTATTTAAATAACTCGAATTGAACTCAAGATAGCTAGATGAAGCCTCATGGAGTACAATACTACAGTACAAATGTTTGCCTTTCTCATAATAATATTGAAATTTGAACACTAGTCAGGCTATTTTATCTGGACTGGTAAGAGCGAAGAGTTATGCGGCATAGTCTTGCTCGTATCTGACCCGCTGTTTCGTCTACATTATTTTTTTGACTGTGGCGCCCTGCGCCAGCTTGAACAAAAATTGGGTGGGATACAATCCAACTCAACATTGAGCAAATCGCAATAAGTGTAATCGAATTCATAAAGCGAGTCGACCCGCCCGACACATCAATCACTATGCATTGCAGGCCCTACACTACGAAGTGCAAAATTCGAACTTCGTATCTTGCCGTCCCGCTGACGCTAATTAATATTATTTAATACGAGAGTGAAAGCGACGGTACCGCGAAGATCACTCCCGACCCGATAAATACCGACTAGATAATTACCGGCATGTCAATACCGGCCTTGGTTTTCGTGTACTCTGGTTGGATGGAGGTTAGTATTCCTAAGTTTGTTCAACCTATAGTTTAGCATTTAGAAAGTACCTAATTTGATCCTGGCGCTGCGCTGGCAGCTGCCGCGGCATGCTCGGCTTGCGCATGTTTGTGGCCGCAACTGTACCTAACACTTAACGGGTCGGGAAAACCAAATCGGTATATATTGGCTTTCGATTATCATGCCATGCATTTGATAAAAAAATAGGTTCTTTTCAAGTAAATAAATGAATTATTATATTATTATTATTTTTTTCATATCAGGTCGGGAAAGTTAGAACGGACGGTAAGGTATATTATACAAATATTAGCTGTTGCCCGCGACTCCGTCCGCGTAGAAGTATGAAAAATAGTTTACGCCCTATTCTCAGACCTACCGAATATAAACGAAAAAATCATAAAAATCGTTCAAGCCGTTTCAGAGGAGTTTGTTTGTTTACAAACACTGTGGACCCACACGAGAATTTTGTATGATAGAAGACTAGATAATAAATATAATATTATAAGGTAGTTAGGTAGGTAGGCTTCAGGCAACCATTTTGGGCTTCTTCTACTTCTTTGTTGTGGTAAGTAATAAAAAAAATATGGGTTGTCAGCCAGCCCAGGGATTTTGATCGTATTTTGGGGTTAATAAAAGGTATTTGGATATTTTTGAATCTAATTCTTATATAGGTATATAAATATATTTCGTGGATCTCGGAAAAATCTAGCTTGGTCTTATCTCTGGGAAAACGCTTGTTATCGAGTTTTAGCCCGAGCAAAGCTCGGTCGCCCATGTACTAACATATTATTGAAGTTAAAAACAACAGGATTCGATACAGAAACGAAAGCTAATAACATTTAGCGATACAATGGTATAGTAAATGTTTTTACACAACAAATCACAAGCAAATAGTATTAATTAATTTCAATACAAAATCGCTAATAGTAAGAGCGATCATACAATACGTACTTCGATTTTCGACTTTCGTAGTAGCCCCCCTCCCTGTTGTGTTGTAAAAATTGAACAAAGTTTGTTTGTACTCAAGCGTAAGAAATTAAAAGACCATTGAAACATTTCGTATTCAAGAAGAGAAGAGCCGAGCAAGAGAACTGTAACTAAAGTTGGTTACGTAGAGCTTGCTTTGGTTAGAATATGTATAGTCGTTGAGGCATCATTTCTTATACACCTACATGTGGTTAATTTCAGTACACGAACGATTCGTTACATGTGGCTGGGAGTGGATTACTTATCCTTAATGCATGTGGATGCTTAATTGCATATATATGCAATTAAGCATTTTCTAAATCAAAGAAATTTCTTGTGCATTCCAGCCGCTTATGGTTAAATATTCTGAGAACTAGCCCTTTGCATCTAGCTTTTGTCACATTTTTTCTTCCATTGCAGACTGAAAGACTGATTCCCATCCTGTGGAACATGCGCGGGACAACTTCAGTGTCTGTGCATAGAGACGACGCTAAAGGGCGCGCTTTTCTCATATTGTGCTCATTCCACTGACTGATGTCACTGGAAGATAGTTTCTGGCCAGGTTGGTGAAATAATATTAATTATGGAGTTATTTAGGATTTAAATTCAGTTAGAAGAGAGTTCAAATTGAAGGCAAGTTTTGATTCCCTTAGTGACTAAAAACATTCATCATCCCAGCCTATAAGTACACATTTCACTGCTCGGCACAGGTCTCCTCTTAGAACGAGAGAGCTTGGGCCATACACACACCACTGAATTGTTTTGCAGGTGTGTGCAGTTTCCTATCAATGTTTTCCATCATCGTAAAGCTTGTGGTTTGGTTATATGTAATTTCGCATGTGAATTTTACGTGCGAAATTAAGTACATGTTTCAACCCATGATCCTATGCTTGAGAGGCCGTAGGTCAAACCACTAGATAACCATGATTAAGTGTGCTTGGTGTCTTTATCATAAAAACATTCTATGTCGAATCGCAATAAAGCAGACCGTCTACTATGGCTGGATACTTGTTTATAATAATAATAATTTATCTCATATTAAATGATATTGTAACGGATAACTCACGTCTTAAACCGAGTTCAGCTCGACATGTTTCGGGCTATTTCCCCGGGTGCGGGTGTATGTGTTGCGGCAGCCGCCGAGTCGCGTGCTCCTGAGAAGAAGGGCTACGAAATAGCCCGAAACATGTCGAGCTAAACTCGGTTTAAGACGTGAGTTATCCGTTACAATATCATTTAATATGAGTGAGTCACGGTAGTTTAATGTTCAAATAATTTATCTTGTGGCTAGACCGCACTACGGCTAAGCCGCCGCGGTTTTTAACCGCGTGACTTTGTGAATCAAGTAAACCAATGCAAGCGGCCGCACTGGCTGCTTTAAGTTTACTTGATTCACAAAGTCACCGCGGCAGTTTAACCGTAGTGCGGCCTGCCTACCTAACTCTTTATTGGGAACAGTAACAAATTGGTAGGCACAACACAAAATATGTAAATCGATGTCACCCGCAAAAGTTGAAACTGCTTTACAACAGTAGCAACGCTGCCCTCCGTACACAAAAAGATTAAGTTCCAAAACCAATAGGTACAAAACTAACAAAAATTTAATTACACCAAAGAAATGAAGAAAAGGAAATAAAAAAAATATTAAGTTCAGCTTAGATCTGCAAGAAAAATCGTGCAAGTTGTATTACAATGCTCCACTCGGCTGACCAAGTGAAGTGACCACCATAAACTTGTTTGCTTTCCGGCCTCGCGATGTAATGCAACTTGCGCAATTTTTCTTACAGGTCTAAACTGGGCTTTATGGACGTCAAGCTTGTTGTGTGCGTGCATGTGCATGTGTGTGTTATGTCAGAATTAGTTCTTTCATTACGCCACCAGTTAGCGCTTGTTACCATACATGCAAATTTGGCCATAGAGTTGCCACTCTTTTCCTACATAGGTACTTATACTCTTTGCACTTGACTGACACTATTTACCGGCACGGATAATACTGACATGGAAATACCAACCCATTATTTCGTGAACTAGCCCATACAAACTGCAGGGCTACTACGAAACTCGAAACTTGAAGTTCGTATCGCACCGTCTCTCTCGCTCTCGTATTAAATAGTGTAAGTGTCAGAGGAACTGCACGACACGAACTTCGAGTTTCGTGTTTCGTAGTAGCCCTGCTGGTGTCAAACTGACAAGTTTTTTTTTTTTTTTATAAAACGAGGGGGCAAACGAGCAATCGGGTCACCTGATGGAGAGCGATCACCGTCGCCCATGGACACCTGCAACACGAGGGGAATCACAGGTGCGTTGCCGACCCTTTAAGGAATTGATAGGCTCGTTTTTTAAAGATCCCTAAGTTTCAGGCGCAACAAAGAGGAAGGGCGCAATATGGGCGTGTCACAAAATATCATATCGGTATTGTACGTCCAGTAAATAAATAGTGTCACCCACACTACCGACCCGGCCGCGGTAGCCTCGCTCGCCGCTCTCGCGGTCTCGCCCTTCGTTAGGTTTTTTTTATTTCAATCACGGAATTCGTAAGGCATGATAATCGGAAGACATAATGCTTTGGATTATCACGTTGTACATTATTGCTCGTACAATATTGGTTCCCTGCTAGTTCGGTACAGGGTGATAATGCACGACATGATAATTCGTGCAAATAAGCACGGACGTAACAAGTCGTACATTAACTACACCCCAAAATCGACAGCAGCACAGTGACAGCAGTTTCAACTGTGCTTCTTGGTGTTTTGTTATAAATAGTAACGTTTATTTGTTTATTGACTAACATTATCAATATTAAATTATCGAAGTGGTAAATGATTAGAAATATTTGCTCTAGTCTGATTTTAATACTCATTCATTTGATAACTTATATAAGTTAAAACGCATTGTGGACAAATTTTATGTCTCATTGAAGATGATCCGTATAATCGTCTTAATTAAGTATTCAAGTTAGTTTCCGAGTAACCTTGCATTTAAGATTAACTATGGCCGTTGTTAAAACGCCAATTCTTAAAGTTATTTTATGCGGCGAGTATGGAGTTGGTAAAAGTTCCATATTCCGTCGATTTATTAATGATACCTTTGTGCCGACCGCGGATAGAAGAGCCACTTTGGGTCTAGACCATTTCGAAAAGTTATATCAAGTTGGCGACAAAGATATTAAGGTAAATTGTTTCAAAGGTCTATGTTTTGTTTACTATTGTTACTGTTGTCTATGTTATGTATACTTACCACTTACTTTGTTCTTAAAATGTATGTTTTAAATATAGTTGCAGCTATGGGATACTGGTGGCATGGAAAGAATCGCATCAGTAACTTCCAGCTACTACAAATTTGCAGAAGCTGCCATCTTAGTATTTTCTTTGGACAATTCCTCTTCATTCCATGTGCTGAGCCAGCACTTGCTGGATATTGTCACATATGCTGAAAATGCCAAAATATTCTTGTGTGGGAACAAATCCGATCTTGAAGGATCTGCGCCACAAGTGACTGATGCTGACATAGAAACATTCTGGTAAGTACTTTTACTTGATTAAAAATATACTCCATTATTTCCTGAATATTATAGCATATCTGTGGCAGGTGTCAGGCCTGATTAAGCTATTACCATAACCTATGCCAATGCTAATATTAGAGAAACCACCTTTTTTATTTTTTATTCGACTGGATGGCAAACAAGCAAGTGGGTCTGATGGTAAGAGATCACCACCGCCCTTAAACATCTTCAACACCAGGGGTATTGCAGACGCGTTGCCAACCTAGAGGCCTAAGATGGGATACCTTGCGTGCCAGTAATTTCACCGGCTGTCTTACTCTCCACGCCGAAACACAACAGTGCAAGCAGTGCCTACTTACATGGCTTACCCTGCTTAATTAACTGGAAATGCACATGGTGTGTGCACACCCTATGTAACAAGGCTGGCGAAACCCAGGCATGCAGGACACCAAGCAGCCCAAAAGCATTTGTATTTTGTTGCCAATGTATTGATCAGCTAGCTAGATGGGCAAAGTACAGCTTGCAGGCCAACTCCAGCCTGCAAAGGAATGTAATCCTGGCCCTCCTCTAAAATATCTGTAACCTTCTGGCCCCCAGGAAGAAAGTTTGCCCACCACTCAGCTAGCCTTTCTTCTTTCTATATGATTTTAGTAGTTAGGTACCTCTAAAAGTAGTGATTTGCCCACCAAAAAATATATTGGCCATAAAATAAACATTTTGAATACCTACTTATTTACTGTTCTGAGGTTTATTAATACCTGATATTTTTATTTACAGTGAACAATGCCACAATCTCATCAGTACCACATACAAAACATCTTGTAAGAATGGAAAAGGTATTGAAGAAATGTTCTCTGACATTGCTTTGCAACTGGTGGAGTCAAACCGATCAAGAATTGAGTTGCAGACATTAGATCATGATAGTTTTAAAATATCTAATCCAGAACCGCCTGAGGATCCTAGCTGTAGTTGTTGAATGTATTACACAATTAACAAGCTTGATACAATTGACTGCCTGCCATGCTACTAAATAAGGCTTAAACTGGGCTTAACCCATTAAATGAGGCCTAGCTAAATCTTGTAAATTATGTAATTCGGACTTAAGCTATTTTTTTTTAATAACAGTGCAATTTTCCTTTTAATTATCGCAATATTTTTACTAGGTTTAACACCTGTTTTCTGTTAGTAATTCAGCATACATTTTTATATTGTCCCATTTACCATTGTATCAATTATCAATTCTATGTAATTTATAGAAACTGTAAGCCCTGACTAAAATGGCCACTTCAGATGATTTTATCAAACAGCTGGTAGTTGTGGCATTTAGTGTGTTGATGTAAATTCATATTTAAAAATAAAATATAGTAAGTGTGATAAGCTTTGCCACTAATTATATGATTATATGTGCATACATATTTGAATGCTAATAATGTACCTAATTTAAGTTTAAGTTTTTCTATTTATACTATTATGTAACACTGTGGAACATGACTTCTATGTATTGAGGTGGGCGTAAACAGCTGCGACTCAGTTTATACTAATGCAGCTGCTTACGAACTTTATGTTTTTAAATAACCATGTTATTATGTTCAATAAAAATCTTTATATGTATTAAGGTAAAGTGTTCTCTATTTGTGGGGGTATAAGTACATACAGTGAAGAAGGAATGATGTTATTCTTAGTTAAGGTCCAATTATGGTGTGATAGACTGAAACCTTAATTGTACTATGTACACTCAGAATCAAAACTGCATCAAATTTCATAATTTAGGGCCAGTTTCAGCAAAAAATAAGTTTTTCTTATAAATACAAATACTGTTAAAATAGTCTTAACTATCCCAAAACTGTATGATTAACATAGCAACCTTCTTGGGTCGACTCAGTAGGTTATAGGCAGAAGAGAGTTGTTCTCCATAACTCGATGTCTATGTGCGCCTATTTTGCATGACTAAAGTACCTATACTATTATATATTTATAGCCTAGCAGCTCCATAATGTTGCCGACGACTTCCTGGAGCTACACTGGTGATCCGAGGTGTACCTAGTGCCCTATGGTTAGCCACGTTAGCGCATTCCAGCACAATGGTTGTGGTCGTCTCTTTTTCCTCCACGCATGCCAGAGCGAGCATGCGTGGGGGAAAAAGGGACACAAGGGGCTGTCTGTAACACCTTTCCCATATATTACCTTGGTGTTGTGGCAGTATCCGAAAGGCGGGTTCGAATACCTTCATCTCCGAAGGGGGGCCCTCACCAATCGGTCGGCCGCTTCATTGCCTCGCGACTCACCGTGATCTTTTATTCATTGCAGAGTTATGGTGTTTATTTTACACTCGTCAGAGCACGATGGCACTCGTCTATTAGCCCTGATATCATCATGTTGCTCAACGGGGCTTGCATTGCAGGACCAATCTATTATCAGAATTCATAATTAGATAAGGAAATTGTGTAACTTCCTGGAGACAATCGCTGTTGTTGCCATTAAGATTCCCATGCATTCCGCCAGGAAGACTGTTTTTTCACTAATTATTTCTGTGAAGCTCTTACGGTTCTCCATATGCCGATAGTGAGTTGCAGTCCGGCCTCTTCGTAATCGTAATACGTTATCAGCCGAGTCATGTCGTGTGGTGGTAGTGCGTCAGCCTCCGGCATGTAGACCGACGCAATTACCATCTTCGGCAGGCCTGTCTTACGCTCTGTGCATATTTAAGACACCACAAACCTCAGCAGAAGCTCGTTAAAGTTTGCGCGTGTATGTTGTTGGCGACGTACAGGCCATTGAGTTTTCTGGGCCAAGGGCCTCTCCTTGCGCCTCCCCCCCCCCTGTTCTTCCTCAGAAGCGTCCTCCATTGGATTTTTCTCCGTCGGCAGGTGCTCGGTAAACTTACCTTTTGGACACTGGCACTTCACGTACACCAAACCCAGCAAGTAGCAGAGTGGGTGCTCGCGATCCGTCAGGGTCTGCACCACATCCTCCGGAGCGCTGAAGACCAGGAACGTGTTGCCGTCCTGTCAATCCACATTATGACGGAGGCAGCTTTCCACTCTAGCACAATTATTTTGTAATCGCATCGCGCGTCCCACAATCCAGATATCGGGCTAGTTACCTAGTAGTAGGACGCTGCAGCGAACCATCCTGACTATGTCGCGCTGTCGTTTGACCATGAGCCTGGTACTGGTGGTCAAGGTGAACTCCGAAACTATTTTGGTGACGTATTCCACTGTTTCGTGGTTCTCGCACCATAGTTTCAGAGCAACCATTGGCGTTGATCGGTTTGCCCCTATATACGAGGTTCACCGGTACGTCATTGGTCGCATCTATGGCGTCCTTGCGAAGACGCTCCTGCAGAAGCGCCTGTAAGTACAGGCCTACAGCGGCCTGTGCGGTCAGGGTTCCCCCAGTCGGTCGCCGCGACCAGCAGGTCTGACCTGACCGCACGGCCTCTGCATGCGGGATTTGGGTTTCGATCTTCAGCTTCGAATTTTTGGAGTCTCGCCTAGGCGGCTGTGTCGTCGGGCTTTACCGTCCGGTTTCCCTTAAGGTTCCTGTGGGTTTTATGGGATCTAGATTTATCCATGTTGGCGAATTTAAATAGGTTCTATCCACTGCGCTCCCTACCCTCCATGGAGCCCGCAACATTGGGGATGTCGTAACGACACCGAGGCTACGCAGCGGATAAAGATGTGGCAGATTGGGTTCTACGCGCGACATCGAGATCTACAGATGCCCAGCTGGTGACCCCATCTCGTCAAAGTAAAGCACCCGGCTCATCCGTGCGATTAATTACGCATGTCAATTTTCCCGCAGTGGCTAACTACGGGCTACCGTTTAGCCTGAAATCCGTCGTAAGAGGGCGTGTTCTCTCCCGGAGTAACTAATCCCGACCCCGTTTCACTCTCGTTTTTTTTATAATGAATAGGATATGGCAAACTCACGAGTTGTCAAATAACTACCATATTAAATCTAACTTTAATTTTAACACTTCTTTACTGCACATGGCTTTAAGTAGAAAATTTGATGCAATTTATTAGGTTCTTCAGTATATTTTTTTATGAACTGAACTTTTAACTATATAATTTGAAAGCTTTAATTATTAGTTCAGAAACATGTTTAGGAGAAGTTTCTCAATTTGTCCTTGTAGTTGTTTAATTTTATATTATTTAGGAATACCTACAAAAATTCTGAATTAAATTTTTATTGATATTTTATCAAGGTGTTGATGATCGATTTAATTGCTTCAATGGCTACAATAAAAACTGAATTTGGCTTTACACTTTGTAATGATCTTGCTCAAAATAAAATAATTGTTTCCAGTGTTCGATAAACTTTAAAAAATAAATATTTTGATTATATAAGCATTTGGCAAAGGAAGCTTTATTGCAGCCATGAAAATACATTAAGTATCAAGATAATATTTTGTTATGGTGCTACTACATAATTTTATACTTACACTAATTTGAAACATTAACATAATTACTTTATTACGAAATAATGGTCAAATTTTTTATGAAGCAGCATTTAATTAACGATTAGACTATAAATAACAACTAATATATTTAACAATAAATATGACAAATAATTGTTTAATTACAAAACAGTTAAAAAATGTGTTTTTTTTTTCAAATTTTGTTAGTTTTAAGACCTACTCACAAAGCCTGCACTATCACAGCATAATTAATTAAATAGAGTATCAATAATTATTTGTCATAACTGGTTTAGAAAAGAGATATTTGTCTACAAAAGAAGACTCATAATGTAATACATAATAAAGTAATTGATCGTAAACATATCCAGATCTTTTAACCAAACATTACGTACTAGCCAACAGATTACGCCATACCGACCGTGACCTTGATATTGTGTACATGTTTTTACGCAATTACTTAGCACTTAGTTCTGAAACAGTGACTACGCTTAGTGCTGCGACCATTTAATAGTTTTGATATCTACGCCTTCCTGAACCATTTCCCACAGTGGGCTCATCTCACGAAGACGCTCGACATGCCTTATAGTTTTCTCTGCGGTGTAATCTGTTTCTTCAATTGTTGTGAATCTTCCAAATCCGTATCTGCAATTATAATTTTGTGGTTAAATTTCTGTTAATACAAATGCATATCAACAGAAGGATAAGCTGATAAAGATTGTTCTTTACGCTAAAGGAAAAGGCTTTACGGTGAAGGAAAACATCGTGAGGAAACCTGCACAAACCTGTGAAGCAATTCAATGGTGTGTGTGAAGTTCCCAAAACGCACTGGGCCCGCGTGGGAACTACTGCCCAAGCCCTCTTATTCTGAGGGGAGGCCTGTGCCCTGCAGTGGGACGTATATAGGCTGGGATAATGATGATGATGATGATGAATCTCGCAGCCAAAGTAAACCTACACTCACTATGAACCTTTCATTTAAAAAATCTGTTTCAGAAACAAATTCAATTTGATTATAGTGCACATGTGGCTTAAACAAGTAAATCTAAAAATGATTACACCATTTATACCTAGTGCCATCCACGAAGATGCGTGATTTTGTCAAATAAGACATTAATGACATTGTAATAAGAACCACGGCACGCGTCATCGTGAATGACTCTACCTATATCATTTACCAAATATTGAATCAAGGGTAATTTTTATCATATAGAGGAATCACCAGGGAGAGAAATTATTACCTTATTGAACTGTGTGCTAAATCTTCATCAGTGCCAATTGCTCTTAACACATAAGAGGGTTCCAAAGAAGCTGAGGTACATGCTGATCCACTTGACAGAGCTATGTCTTTGAGAGCCATTAACAAAGACTCGCCTGTAAAAAGACAAGCATATCAATATTAAATAGATTTATTTGAAGATTTATCAAACTTGAGGAACAGAAGAAGTATTTCTATTATTATTTATTAGATACATGCCTTCAACATAAGCAAATGACAAGTTAATACACCCATGGTATGAATGCTCTGGGTCACCATTTCGAATAACATGGCTCAATTTTGAATAGATTTTGTCTAAAAATCTTTGAGATAATGTTTCCATCCATGCATGGTCATATGGCATTTCACGTTCCGCTATGTCGCAAGCTGCACCTAAAATTTGATAAAACAGAAATGTAACGTGATGCCGTAATACCTTATCTAATTGTTGTTGTTGTTATCATTATGTCAGAGATAACAGGAAAAAACTAAGATAAAATGTTATGTTACCTAGTCCAACGACAAGAGGCGTGGGCACCGTGCCACTTCTCATGCCCCTTTCTTGCCCTCCACCGCTTTGTATAGGCTCCACACGGACCCTCGGCCTGCGCCTTATATACAGAGCACCAACTCCTTTTGGTCCGTAAACTTTGTGTCCAGAGATAGACATAAGGTCAATATTCATTTTGTTGACGTCAATGGGCATTTTTCCGATAGCTTGAGCAGCGTCAGTGTGGAAAAATATTTTTCGGCTTTTGCACAAAGCTCCGATTTCAGCTATAGGCTGCTTGACCCCTGAAAAGCAAAATAAAGGTACCAAAAATAGGACAAGTGCGAATTAAACTTGCGTGGAGAGGGCATTATAGTTCTTATAGGTTGTCCTGTAATTTAAATACGATTGATGCCTGATTTTTTTGGGTCACTAACATGCACAATTTTTTTTTGACATTCATAAGTGCTTGTTATAGCCTAAATTGAATAAAGATATTTTGACTTTGACTTTGATGCATATTATCAGTTTTCAACTCAATCGGTTCAATAGTTTTGAGCAAATTGGTTGTGACAGTGATTCTGTAAGAGTTCTCTTTTTCCTTTACTTATATTATTTTCAATAGGTTCTTAATTTGACTTGGACAAGCAAAAGAGGAGGATAGCTGCTGAACATCAACTTCACTTTACATGCTGATGGAGTTAAGGCTGATTGCAAAAGGAAAATAATTATTGGTACCTATTTCATTATTAACAGTCATTATTGAAACAAGACTGGTTTCAGGTGTCAGCGATTCTTCAAGTTCCTTTAAATTAATTATTCCATTAGGTCCAACTGGCAAGTATGTGATCTTGAAACCTTCTCCTTCCAGCGCACGGCATGAGTCAAGCACACACTTGTGTTCCTGAAATGTTTAATAAAAGCAAGTTTTAGATACAATACAGCATAATGACTATGCATTCAACTAATGAAGAACAAAGCTTCAAGTTCCGGTTTTGTTTTGTTTGGTCCTCTGTGAGTTGATAAATAAATACATTTTTTTTTAAATATATACGAGGGGAAACGAGCATGCGGGTCACCTGATGGGAAGCAATCACCACCGCCCATGGACACCTGCCAACACAAGGGGTATCACAGGTGCATTGCCGGCCCTTTAAGAGCCTGATAGACTCGTTTTTTAAGATCCCTAAGATATTTTAGTTGTGTGTGGAAAAAATTGCTTAAGTTTTGTATGAAAAACAGATGTTTGTTCTTGAGACTGAGGTGTTTAATATGTATTTAAGCATCTCCCCATCTATCTATTTAAGTATGTTTATCTGTTGCTTGCAACGGAGTGGCTTGGTCCTGCTGGAAAAAGACAAAGAGGACGGCAAAAGAAAAGATGGGTTGATGAAGTTGTAAAAACAGCTGGAAATAACTGGATGAGCACTGCTCAAAACAAACAAAAGTGGAAAGAGATGGAGGAGGCTTTTACCCTATAGGGGCCATAACAGTAAACTACTGATCAATTAAAAATTTATATATAAACTTATTGTACTGTATGGATACATAAAGCTTAAATAATAATAATAATAATCTGTTGCTTAGTACTCATAACACAAGCTATTAGACATGGGTAATCTCAACTCCGCTAAGTGATCTGACTCACTAGATCCAGCTCCGGTGTCGGTACCGAATCCGCTTATTGAATCCGACTCCTTTATTGACTCCGGTTCTTTCGAGCGATTATTAATTTGTCTATGGCCGATCCGGCCCGGCTCGGTTCGGTCGGTACCAAGGTCAAGGTACTGAACTGAAGTACCGATTCATTTTGTCCTTTTGATGTTGAAAAATTCTAAATTGTGTATTTTTTAAAGAACTATGAGCTACTTTAACTGCCTGCCTAGTGATTCGAAACAATATTATGATTGAAAGTCTGTGCCATAAGACCTATTTTTCGCTGCAATTTTTGCTCAAAAGTGGGAAATTCGGGTGACACTCTTTCCCTGCCCGGATAATACCGGGTTGGAAATACCGACCCTGTTTTTCGTGTACACGCCCATAGAAGCTAACGTCAGTTTCTATGGGCGTGTACACAAAAAACAGGGTTGGTATTTACATGTCGGTATTATCCGGGCCTGGCCTGGAAGTGTCACCTGGAAATTTTCATCATCAGTTGTTGTTCTTGGCCTATAAATGCTCTCATGCTGAGTTGGCTGTGTGGCTGTGCCAAAAAATGACAACTTAATTTGGAAAATGGCTAAAGAAAAGCTAGAAACATTAAAGGACATCATAAACAGGTATTTGGATAGTATGGGCTTGTTCAATGGAGGTGTAAATGTAATTCTAAGTCGACCGCTTTCAGAAGAAGCGATGCAGATTTACAGAGTCATTAGACAGGCCTTTGCATCCAGATGTGATTTTAGTGCAACAGAGAGTGTAATATCTGTAGTGTGGTGTATATATCTGAGGCTCCCCATGAGGCTGACATAGTCTTGTTAATATGAAGCCTTGAGTTTTGAAATAAATATTATTATTATAGTCATATGTGGAGTGCTCAAGCCTCGTTAAAACATTAGATTTTTTTTAAATAGAAACAGTGGGTAGGAATGGTAAGTCGAAAGAAAATCTCCAAAAATTGTGTTACATATTACTTGAACCTCATACGGACTTACAATTTGAGTAGTAACAATATGCTTCTTTCTTGGTGAATAAAATCTAGCCACTCCTTTTACTGATATGTTGTTTGACTCTGTTGCACCAGATGTGAAAATTATCTCTTTAGGATCGGCGCCAATTAGTTGCGCAACTTGTTCCCGGGCTTTTTCTACAGCTGATTCACTTTCCCACCCATATGCATGAGTTCTTGAATGTGGATTACCATGTTGACCAACAAAGTATGGCAGCATTGCATCCAGCACTCTTGGGTCCTGTAAATCAAGTTCAATGAATCCATGCTGTTAATATAAATAAGTACAAAAACAGAATAGAACGTAAAGCTTATATTACTTGTTAAAACTTACAACTGGGGTTGTTGCTTGCGCGTCAAAGTACAGTGGCCGTCCGACCTCTTCATGTTTTAAAGAATATTTTTCATCGATATCTGAAAACAAAAATCAAGTAAATTCTTTTAAAAACAGACTTTTACTTTGAAGACAATTACACAAGTGAACAATGATATGCACGCATCAGCTATAAGCTGCCTGCCTGTGCATTATAAATAATAATAATAATAATCATTACAATGCCATTCATTTCACCAGAAAGACACCAAAACACGAGTTATGTACCTGTACTGGAAAATTTAATCGATCCCTGAGTACACAGCAAAATTCCAGTTTCTTGGGGTGCCGAAACTTTCACAGCTTTCGAAAGTAGGGGTATTATATTTTTTGATAAGCGAAACATTTTGTATATTTTGCTATTTTTACAGTACCGCTGGAAAATTTACATTAATCAAGCCGAAATGCGATGTACGCTACGCGTTCGTTCGCTGTCTGTCTGTAGTAGTAAGTAATGTCACTGTCAATGTCAAAAATTGCACCATAATTTTTGATTCGTGTTAATCTGTGGAGTAATAGGCATAGCAAAAGGAACTAAAGCCTATACAGAAGCAACGCTGATGTGATAAAATTCTAATTTAAATTATACTCACCGGCACAAAATTGGGCCCACTACTATGTTGTATAACAATACCTATTACAACATGGATTGAATGCATAGATTAAGGACCAGATTTTCTGCCGCTCAGCCATGAATCAGTAACACACACAGTCTAAGATGATTATCATCTTGGGCCGTTTTGTTTTAATCATCTGGTTTTAGCTACTCGATACCAAATCCTATCGATTAAGTCGATCCGCTGAATCTAAGACTGTAGTAAAACTCGACGGCTTGGGTCGTAGTTCTCACACGGGTTCTGCGCAAGTTAGGTTTACTCACGGTGTTTTCCTTCACCTTAAAACTTATGGTAAATTTATTTATGGCCATTCAAGCAAATGGTCGTGGGTTCGAGGCTGGGCTCGTACGTTTCCGAATGGAATGAGCTTTACGGTGAAGGAAAACATCGTGAGGAAACCTGCACATACCTGTGAAAAAAAATGTGGGTTGGGTGTGAAGTTTCAGATCTGCACTGGGTTCTTGTGGGAACTACGGCTTATACCCTCTCACCCCGAGAGGTCTATGCCCTGCAGTGGGATGTATATAGGCCACAATGAGATGATGAGACAGCTATGAAGTTATATTTCAGGATAGGTAATATTTCAAACAACAGTAACCAGCCAGTGCCATAAAATACAAAACATAAAATCTTAATCTAAATTTTATTTCAATCAAAAATATCATCATAGGTCAGCAGGGTTCGCTTGGGATCCTTGGGCGGGGGTGGGTTGCGTGGCGAAGCGGCTGGCGTCCAGGAGCCCGCGGGCGGGGGCGGACGACGCGCCGGCGTCGCTTTCCAACCCTCCTCGTTGCCGTCCAGCGCTGTGATAGCGTGCGATGCTATCTCCGGTGTGTCAAATGTCAGGAACACCCTGTACAAAAATAGTCATACATATATTAGAGATTGGTGTATGACAACTTCAATAAAATAATTGAAACACTGGGCTTGCATTATCCTGCTTTTTAGCTCTCTGGCCTGAACCTGAGAACCTGACTATTAAGCTTAAGGTTCCAGGATATTTGTATGAAAAGTACAAATATTTTTGCTTGAATTTTGGATGCTAAATGTAGATGTATGTAAAAGTAAAGTATGTTTATCTATTGACCATATTATAAGCTATGGTAAGTTGAGGACTAGTTCAATTTGAATCAATTGTCCCATGATTTATTTATTTATGATTAAGGATACCTTTACGATGAGCGAGAAGGGATATGTAATTCTTATACAAGTCTGTGGTATTGTGTAACATGTACCTGAAGAAAGAAAATTTATTATTGAGTGATACTAATGACAAATTTACAGGAACTCACTTTTCCTCATCTCCTTCTTGCGCGAAAGTGAATGGTTCATAGGTCAATAGGCGGCGTCTGAGAACTTCTTCTGTTATACCAGTCCCTGCAACCTGTATTGTACTACTTCGGACAGCATTTGGAGGACCTGAGGTGGCAGGAGTCTCACTACCTGGTGCATTGCGTGGGCCCTTTTCTTCCCTGTAATAAAGAAAAAATTAATTTAAAATCATTTTCGTTAAGTATGAAGTATTTTTTAACTTTTTACTCGACTACGGCAAAGCCACAGGAAGAGTAATGATTTTAGCAGTCTATGTATGTTTGTATTTTTATAAATCTATACTATTATAATACAGAGTGTGACTGGGAGTGTGGCTTGTTTGTATGTAGATTGTAGGGGCACCAGGAAGTAATCTCTTGGAGTACTGAACCCATTCAAACATTTCTTGAAAGCTACACTATTCCGGATAAACAAAGGCATTGGCATGCATTGGGTCAATTTCAGGGTAGGCAGCATTAGGCGCTGCCTACTCTGTTTTCTACTCAATGCATGTCACAGAACATAGTATTTTTTTATCCTTGGAAAGTGGTGTTCTTGCAAGGACACAGACAAAGTTGCAGTCAATAGTTAGTGCAAAAAATGTACATACTTATCTAATGCCGTGACAAAGGAATCATAGAGATATTTGACTCTTGGTGCTGGTTTTTCTTCTGGAGGTGGGGGTTCTTGTGATGCACTGAAAGGTTGGTATGAAGCCACTCCTCCAGCTGCTCCCGCAGATCCACTCAGCTTGCGTTCTCTCCCTGTTTTTACATTTAACATACAGTCAAGCTATATGTTACCACCAACCACCATAGGACCTTATCATAGAAAATAAACTTCGAAAACGGCTTGACCGGTTTTAACGAATTTTTTTGTGTATATTTGGTAGGTCCGAGATTAAGACAAACTATTTTTCATTGTTCTACATAGACAGAGTCATGGGCAACAGCTAGTAGTTCAAAGAAGATGGTTATCAAATGATGTAAATGTACTGTAAAGACTGTCTTTAACCCATCAGGGGGCACTGGGCACTAGGACAATGGAGCTTGAATTATGAGGGGGCTATTGTTTGTGGGGCCCTGGACATGTGCCAAGAGTGTCTAGAGGAAAGAGGGAGAGGAGTGACTTAGGGGGCCCTGGGGTTGACATGGGCCCAGAATGCCCAGTGGGAAAGTGGAACCTGATTACTATGGTTGAATGTTGCTTCTTGTTGATTGGTTGGTAAGTTTTATGACAGTAACAGGGTGGAAAATGAGAAGGTAGGTGGGTAAGTAAGGACCACCATCCATGCAACACCAAGAAGAGAGCTAATATAGAATACCTCAAGGGTGACCTACATGGGCTTTTTGGGCAGCAGCCCAGAGCCCCTTTAATATGAAGTGCCCCCAAACCGCAAAATCGAAATTTTTGACAAAATCGAAATAGTTGATTAATTAAGTACCCTAGACCCCAACCGAGTAGTGTTTGGTTTATAAACTCTCCGTCCACTGCCGTCCAGGAGTGGACGCTTCTGGCATACCTCATTTGCCATGTAATTTCATTGGCCATCTTAATGTCCCGTATGGTGTTGGGTTAGAACTACACCTCTCCATTTCTTCCATGAATGTCGTAAGAGGCGACTGAGAATATAGGTTAAGGTATACAGGCGACAGGCTGTAAAACTTAAAACCTAAAATTGCTAAGTGGCTCCGAAGCGGTAACGTTTTGTGTGATCTGCCTATAACCCTATTTGGAAATACAGGCTTGATGTTTGTGTGTGTGTGTAAAAAATACCAAATAGTTAGATTGTTATTTAATCTTATTTCTCACTTTAATATTTGACTTTTCGTACCTGCTCGTGGGCGCTTGAAACTAGCATTTTGCGGTTGTGGTGGTGGACTTTTAATAGCTTGAATAGCACCACTTTTAATCAACTTTCTAGCAATTTCACGAGCGTCTCGAGCTTCCGTAGGTCGTTTAGGTAAAACAGGCTTTTCAGGTTCTTGTTTAGGCGCCTTTAGCGCTTGGAGAGCCTTTTTCTTTTTCTTTAGTTTCTGGTACTTGGCTTGTAGCATTAGTTCCTCTTCAGTAAGATTGGAAGGAAAATGTAAATAAACCATAATAATATTGTTACAGGGCACAGAATTCTTCTTTAAATACTAGTAGTGCTTCTGCTCGTCGTTTTACAATTTTTTGTTATTGTTTTCACCACGGGTTTTAACTTCTGTTCGTGTGTACTGTAGTTTTAATCGGGACATTACATTGTATTTGTACTCACAACTCCGACAAGACAAGTACAGCAGGGCTACTACTAAACTCGAAGTTCGTATCATACCGCCCCTCTCGCTCTCGTATTTAATAGTATAGGTGTCAGAGGGACCGCACGACTCGAACTCGAGTTTCGTAGTAGCCCGTACATTTTATTTATTTATTATTCTTTCCTCTAGGGGAAAAGGCAAAGGTTGAACACCATACAGATACAGCCAAGTCTTCGTTGTACAGTCAACATCATAAATAAGTGATCATTTCTGTACCTTGTCGCTTTCAGTCGTTACACAATTTCGTATGTTTTCAAACTGACGTTAAAGTGACAAGGTACAAAAGTGATCACAATATTTTATGACGTGGACTGTACGACAAGTGAACTACGTGAACTAGAACTGCAGCGAGCTTGAGCTTCTGAGGAACTAATTGACAGTTCAGTCAGCTGTCATTTGTGTTTTTTAAAGATGCTTTGGATAAGTAAGTAGCTTTTAAGGTGAAATAGCTTTGAAATAGAGATGAATAAAAGTCATAGAAAGAAAACTACATTATTATTGGACAATTCACAGGTGGTCACTAGCTAGCTACATATTAGTAATCTGTGGCACAGAATATAATTATAATGACGTACTGACGTATGGTGTGTAAGCGCTATTACCTGTTTTTTTACATCTCATAAATAATGATGTGCCACAACCGGTAATCACCGAAAAGTTTCGGTAAGTACGTATGTTATACGTATTCAATGTTAAGATATGAACGGATCTGTGACATGTACTAACACAAGTAGGGCAGTTAAGACATTCTAAAAAAGGTAAAATGTGTCTGATGAAAATGCCACCGTTTAGGTGATATTTCGACTTTTTGCAGATTGATGTTTAAATTTCATTTTGTGCGGGTAAATAATAATGCCTAAAATAAATTAAATCCAGTAATTATTAATAAATAAAATTAAGGGGACTACTACGAAATTCGAAAATCGTAGTTCGTATCGTACCGTCCCTGTGGGACGGCAAGAGACGGAGTACGAAATTATACACTTCGTAGTATAGGGCTAGTCACCTTCTTCCCCCCTTTTTGAAGTAGGTACCTAACGGCGATTTAAATTGTAACCTTTTGAAATAATGCTCTTTGAATGCTCTAAAACTTTTACTAACAGGATTTTTGACGTGTTCAAGAATAATCTGTAACTTTCATTCATAAACTATAGAGAAGGTACTTGTGTGATTAAAAATAACAGTAAATATGTGTGGGAATGATTTAATTTGTATTGCAGGGACACATACCAAATTAAAATAATAATACTCAAGTTATATTTAGTTTCAAATTAATTATAATTTAGAAAATAGGTACTTAGTTTTATTTTGAAAAGATGTATTAGCCAAGCTTCAAATTATTTTTAACACCATGAGAAGAGAAAATCCGAAGACATTTTAATGGGGAGGTTACCTACCACTATCGCGTGTTTCAATATGGTTTTGTGGGTTTTCTAATAAGAACGCTTTTAATTTTTTTATTTGCTCAAAAAACTAAATCTAGTGGGTTTCTCAAGAATGAATGAATAGGTAGGTACTTGGTAGGACCAAATTGGTTCTTGTGTAATTATTTCTGAGATGTACGATTCACTGAGTTACACAATGGAATGATTCATTGTTGGTGTGCCGCTGTGTGTCGTTATAAGTAACCCATAATGACTAAGCACTAGTGGTCAAAA
Organism: Choristoneura fumiferana; assembly: GCF_025370935.1. Classification (NCBI taxonomy): domain Eukaryota; kingdom Metazoa; phylum Arthropoda; class Insecta; order Lepidoptera; family Tortricidae; genus Choristoneura; species Choristoneura fumiferana. The sequence goes on along the minus strand of NC_133474.1, from coordinate 13,733,129 downwards.
TAAGTCGCATGCTTAGTAATAAACGGTCAAAAATCTTGAATTTTGGCAAATCAGTAATTAGCACTTTTCGTTTCCGGTAGGATTTAAACATTCCTAACTAATGTCTAAAATGTAGCAAAATTTAGCTGATGCAAGCAAAGTATTCTGAGGCGAATTATCTTCAATTTTGTGCATATATGTTTTATTTGAAAAGTTATTCAAAATAATGTTTTCCTTCTTGTGTGGCTACGTGTATGATTGGTTAAGATGTGAGTTACACAATTACGCCAGTAACCCATAATGACTAAGCGCAAAATAAGTATTGAGCAAAATCTATAGAGATTCTGACACATAACTGCATGGTGTATAGTAGGTATGATGACTTGCAGGACAAAAAAGTTGGTAACATTGTTATTACGCACCCACCGCGGCACATACGATCTTATTATTTATAACGTGTAGGTAAACCAACATAAGCGGCACCTTTCATTGCATTAGCCTCATTCCTCGTTAGTCACTGAGTACTAACTGTTGCAAATTAACGCGAGAGCTGACTGAAATAAAATAAAAATGGAGTTCGGCTACACCCGCACGGCTATCTTTTTCGTGCTCTGTATTTACTTCGTGCATAATGTAGTTGGGATGCCCAGAACGGTCCCAATAGTCCCAAAACCGGACGATGTGGTCCCGGCCGAGTCGTTTGGAATGAGGGAATTGGAAAACTCAACGACTGACGTATCCATTTCAAGTGAGTACAATTTTTTAATGTAGTAGGTGCTTTGCTTACCTGTTTTTTTTAATTCCTTCTACGTATTGTAAGATCGATTTTTACGCGATTTTGGCTAACTCGTGTGATTAACATTTGCGTGGAACAAATCAATAATTAGTCTGTCTAGTAAGGTCGATACCTACATCGAGAGGTTGACACTCATTAATTTGTGTTGTTTCTTTTTCAGGGGTCAAAATTCCAGGCCGTGTACCCTGTAAGTTTGAGGACGCCACAGAAGACGAAGTCTGTATGAAGCATTGCATACCAAAGGGATACTCCTACGGAGTATGCGTCAGCAAGACTTGTACTTGTGTTTAAGAGGAAAAGTTACAATGACACATTTCTCACATACCTACGCTGTGCGAAATAAGATTTTTAGAAGCTTAATATTTAACTACACCTCATACTATTATCTATTCTGTGACCTCATTGAAGTGCGAACAATATGTACCTACTTGTGCGTCAAACCATATAAGTATATTATGAATAAATCAACATTTTGAGAAGAAAACACTGCTTTAATTTGCATCCTCTTAAATTACTAAGGTCAATAAATGAATAGTCAATGTGTAATTACAACTCGTTTAATTGCAACAATGTTTAACAGTTATCGTACTCCCTAACTTAAGTGCTTTTTAACAATATTTACTGGTATTATGTATCTACCTATCAATTTAACCAATTTGCTTTTAAGTTAATGCAGAATGTATAATTTACATCTACCTTACGACACAGAAATGTTACCTGAAATAACTTCCAAGTTATTATTTCCAATACATAAAGCCGAGTTTCAAAAAGTTGCATTACATTGTGAGGCCGTAAAGCCAACGAGTTTGTAGTGGTCAATCGAGCGCCGCAATGTAATGCAAGTTGCACGATTTTTCTTGCAAGTCTAAACTCGGCTTAAAGCTTGCTATTAATAAAATGACAGGCGAAACAAAGGTCTTGCATAAAATTGCACAAAGTAATTGATATTTAAATAAATTTTAGGCAGGTATTAAGAGCAAGAGAAACCCACACAGAGGTTACCTAAGCCTCGCTTAGTTATTGAGTGGGTAAATTCTGCCTTTCTCACGAAAGTACCGGAGAAAATGAATGACCGAATCCTAAACAGGCCCTTTACTTTACTAGGTACGAAGTGCAAAATTCGAACTTCGTTCTGACACTTATACTATTTAAAACGAGAGTGAGAGGGACGGCACGATACGGACCTCGATTTTCGAATTTCGTAGAAGCCCCTCAGGATTATTGAAGGCTAGAGCCAGCAGCATTAAATTGTTATGCTATTAAATCTTTATTTACTTTGATTTTTCACAAGAACTTAAGATCTCAAAGTGATTAATTGCTGGAATTTGAGACTTAGTGTGTATTGTGGGCTGGATAATGGTATCAGCTTCTTGTCTAATTTTGTTCCAACTTATTTCGATGTCCTGTCTCGTAGTCAAGTTCGAACAGACTACGAATCGAATAATGTATCTGCCGCGGTAAGTAGCCGCTACCATGTAAATTTGTTTCTTCTCAGTCAAATTTTCTAACAACTTTTTCGTAACAATGTCTCCGTCCTTCAATCTGAAGCAAACTAATCCCATTGATGGCTCCGGTTCTACCAAAAACCTGTCGTCTTCTCGAACTAACTTAGCAAAATGCTGCGCCAAGCTGATTTGGTTTCTGAGGTGGTTTCTTATGCCTTCCGCGCCGTATATTCTCAACACAGTCCATAGTTTCAGAGCTCTGAATCGTCTGCCGAGAGGTATTTGCCAGTGGCGGTAATCAGGGATTTTGATGTCAGTCTTTACATCGTCTAAATAAATACGCTGAATATCAAATGTGTTGATTAGGTCATATCCATTTTTTACCCACATTGCAGAACAGTCGAAATTGACAAGCATCCATTTATGGGGGTTGAAATCAAAGGAGTCTGCGTATTCAACTCCCTTCATCAACCCTCTGAATTCGGGGCAGATGAAGGCTGCTCCGGCATAGGCTGCGTCAACGTGTAGCCAGACGTCGGATTCATTGCACACTGGACCCAGCTCGTACAATGGGTCAAAGGCGCAGGTTCCTGTGGTGCCAAGATTGGCAATTACGTAGCACGGTATCAAGCCTTTAGCTCTGTCCTCTTCGAAGGCGTTCTTAAGAGTTTCCCCTCGAAGTCTTCCTTCTGGATCAGATTTGAGTAATCGCATTTTCATTGATCCAAGTAACCCAGATTTTTCTACGGAGGAATTGCATTGGTCAGATGTGTAAGCTACGAGTTTAGCGTTGAGTTCTCCTTCATTGAGGGTAGGATCTTTGCGCATGAGCCTGTGAACAGTTTTGTTTTTGGCCACTAGCAATCCGACTAAGGTCGCTTCACTAGCTGATCCCTGCAAAAATAATTTTATTAAAATCATAATTGGACATGATGACCTTGCACGAGGTTGACCGTTACGTTGATAATTAAAAGTTGGTAATTGTATCATATGTGATTTCAGGCTCATTTTATACGAACCTGAATTACTCCTCCTCCCGGTCCATCCGAGCAGTTAAGGAATTCCTCTGGCAGTCCAAGTAATTTGCCCAACCAGTTCATAGTAACCACTTCCAGTTCTGTGCATGCAGGGCTGGACATCTGCAAAGATACAAATACGAAGTAAGTTGATACATTTTTAAGGTATCCATGGAGACCGAACTACTTTAAAAAGAAATATGAATCCTTTTCATGCTCTATCCCGTAGGAATTCAGAAAGTTCCCTTTTAATGTATAGGAACCTCTAGGATCCTCAGGAATATTACCAAATTTCAAGTCTCTAGCCTGGGCTCTCTAGTTGTTAAGTGATTTAGGTAGTGCGTTGGCCATCAATCAGTCAATCAATCATGCAGCACTTTACTATAGTAATAGATTGAAATAAAATAATGAATAGTGAAAAATAATGAATACAGCGAAGCGTCGCTAACTAACGGGCAGTAGAACTCTAATAAATGTTAAATGTATATGTTATGGACCAAGTGATTGATAAGGGCATTATTTATAATGCCCGGGCATTATGGATAATGACAGGCTTCCGGGCATACTGGGCAGTGATTATTATCTAAACTTCATTATTTATCACATTGTCAGGTCATTATGAATATTGCTACATGCTCATTCAGCAATTTGATTACAACTGATTTTTGGCCAACTGAAGTCTGATTCAATCAATCGGAAAGTTAGGTGCGACGACGAGCGCAGCGAGGAGGAGGGTGTTAGGTTCAACTGCGACCAAAACATGTAACAAACAGTGATAGACATTTTTCATAATGCCCGGGCATTATAAAAAAAATACCGATTTTTCGCTTGGTCCAGAAAATATATAAACCAAATGAATAAGTTCTATAAAATAAACTTACCCAACTAAACCCAATAACGGCCAGGCTGTCACTGAGCAGCCCTCCCACAATGCCTGGGAACGAGCTTCCAGTCGGATAAAAGGCGTGGAACTGCGGCGAATGCCAGTGAGTTATCTGAAATACAATGCCGAAGTTAGTAAGAGATCTGAGGCCGTATTGTCTAACGTCTGGGTGCTCGCGATCGCAATCGCATTCACCATCTCTTTCACCCTCACTACCCTCATCTTATACCTTGTGATAGAAAGAAGTGGTGAAAACGATTGTGATTCCCTATGTTAAATCTAATTAAACAAATTTAATCAACATACTTTAGGTATTCTTATGTGCACTGTTTAGATTTGCGTAGAAATCGGATTGTAAATATTATTTTATTATTTTAAAATATGCCATGCCAATAAGTCATAATATTATTATAGAAATTAAGATGTCCAATATTTAAACGATCACTATAAATGTTGATAGGTCGCTACCTTACCTACCTTACCTTGCCACCTTATTTTAATAATTATATCCGAAGGGAATATAATTAAGTATAACCACTACGCTTATTGATTATATCCGTACTTAGTTAATTTTAATTCAAACTACGAGTAAATCCAGTTTTACAATCGCAAACACCTTTTGGGGTACTATTTTTTGTACATTTTGATTTCCTATATTTATAATTAAAGTTATTGCATTCCAATAGAAAATATCGGTTAGTTAACAAATGAATACAGACGCCAGGCATAATTGATTGACTGAAGTCATTCAAGACATCTTTCCAGCTCTCCGGCTCTTCAGGAGCATTTTCTGGTAAGAGTTTCAGCAAATATCCTGGTTCCACTGAAGGCAGCACATCCCTGAAATGTAAAAAAAAACCGTGCGAATAAAAGAAGAAACTGACTGACTGATTAGTCAATTTAACCTTTGTAAGTACCCTGATGTGTTAACCAGTCGATGGGTCGAACAGCTTAGTCGATTGACACATCAAGGTACAGTTTTTAACTACTGACTGAGAGAAGGATCTTGAAGTTGGCAAGAATGTCGGTTTTTTGTAATGGGGGCGAAGACGACTGCGTAAGCTTGTACAGGGTCAGAATTATACAAGAGTCGGCCGGTGTTTTTATTTATTTATTTATTTTCATTACCTATTATAGTGGTCAGATTGCCTTGATCGTTAAAATTTTCATGTGTGAAAGAAGGAACGGTCAACTAATAAAGCTGCATTGCATTTTTTTTATTCCGGTTATTTAAAAAAAAAAATACATAAGATGTGTTTATTTAGAATTACACTAAGTGACTAAGTGAATGAATACAATACATAAGCTACAATTAATTACTTTAGCAATATTTAATACCTTTAATAAGAAACAAATTATAGACATTTATTTATTTATTCATTGAGGGTTTTTGGAAACGGCTCTTATAATTGCGATAAAATTTTCTATGATGCGAACAATATTGATATAGCTTACTCATATCTCTGGGAAAACGCTTGTTATAGAGTTTTAACCCGTGGGGAGCTCGGTCACCCATAACTATTTACGTACTTCTGTACCTCAAACTACATAAAAACTAACTAAGACAAGATATGTGATCGGAGAATCAATAAATGGCTTGGTATAGAATAGTCCCGCGCTTAAAAAAAAAATCTCGCTCTAACTCTCTCGCTTTACGAGTATCTGGGGAACACATTCCCTCTTTCATAATGCAATAAAGTGTTATGTCACAAAAATTAACGGAAATTGTACATCTAATAAATAGGTTATTCGCCGCAGCTTGCTTGCTCATTAGTCAGGTATTATCGAGTAATTTTATTCTTCAACAAAAACTAAGGTATCTTTCGTGCCTTGAACGATTAGCACAAAGCAATGGAAAATATTATGTTCTTTTAATGACGTGACTGGACAATAGAATGAATTGTCACCTGCGAATAACTGTACCTAGTTAGTGGAGGTTTTTTATTTATTTAGGTGGGTATTCATTTATTTAATTACTTTTGCCAATTAAACTTACCAAATAGGGATAGGTACGATATGTGATAGCATAGCATTTATAAATAAAACAATTCTTAATTTTTTGATTGATCCTTTTATGTAACTTATATAGTTATATGTACGTGAAAAAATGTTATGCGAAATAATTTCATTTCCTATTTATAATTATGATTCCTACGATAAGCTCAACTTCTCGTATTAGGTATATCAATATTAAGTATTTAGGTATTTCAATTTCATTAAATCATCAATCAATGTCCTACAACAATAGCTATTAAGATCATTTTGTAATACTAACCAATGGATCTGAGCTGAGTAAATAAATTATTATAATTATATCACTTCTGTTCTGTTGTTTCACATTTTTATTGTTAAATTAGATGTAAAAAATAATCCACGATTATTTAAGGTTACAAGTATACATGACAATATTCGTAAAGGTATAGGTACCTACTGATGTTACTAAACGCCTGTTTATTTAAAAAAGCAATTGATTCAAATTAGGTTCTAACAGTTTTCGTTGCATACGGCTGTACTGTCCACAAAATAAGTGTTAATAACGATACATATTCCGAACTCATATGATCCATATTCCTCCAATCTGTTTAATATATTTTATGCAATGCAATTATTTTTGATATCTGCTTTATTGCCCATGAAAATTGAACTAGAATGTAAGTAAATTTGTCACTTTGTCACAAAGTGTCTCAATTAATTAATAGGAGACATATATTATGCCATGCATCAAGTAATTTTAAGCTCTAGTATGAGGAAAATAAAAAATAAACGTTTGTTTCTAATAATAATAAGTACCTGGGCGACCGAGCTTTGCTCGGGCTAAAACTCGATAATAAGCGTTTTCCAAGAGACAATACCAAGCCAGATCGAATTTGTCATCCCCGAAAACCCCTAAATATATACCAAATTTCATCGAAATCGTTGGAGCCGTTTCAGATATCCCCGAAATATATATATAGGTATATACATATATACAAGAATTGCTCGTTTAAAGATATTGGATAGATAGATACGAGTAGATTAGATAGATAATACCAATCAGGCAGATTAAAATCTTCGAAAATATTTAGGTAGGTAGGTAGGTAGTAGGTTGGTGCTGATAGTATTCGGTGCTGATACGCGCTTAAGTATACGAGAGGTTATTAATCCACTCAGAACGGAAACCAAACCAGTTAATTTTAATTAAAAAAAAGTCAAATAGTTTATTTATGCAAAATCCAGCCCTCAGATTTAGGTAACACTATTATTTTAAGTTTGTAAAACCTCGACTCGCTAAAACTTTACTCAAGCAAGCTGAAGTCACCAACCTTGTTCGAATGGTGTCGTAGTAGTCCGCCATCAGATCAATGGCTGCTTTGCCAAACTCACGAAACTGCTGCGAGTCCATTTCGAACCACTTAACCACCGGCCACGAACTACAAAAACCCCTTTACTCAAAACGACTAAACTGGGTGTAAAACAAGTGCAAAATTATAAGTGGTTATCTTAGCATCAGGTCGAGTCGCGCCCCGTTGACGATCAGAATGACAATGGTGTCTCGAGGCTTCGGAGCTGGATTTATAGACGTACGTGCAGGTCAGCTTTCTACGCGATGAGATCTGCCGTATCAGGTGCGCAGGCGATTGTTTGTGTTATTACATTAATGAACTTAAACCAGTTTCCTTGCTCTGCAGCTACAGGTACCAAGACTGCTGCGTCTGTGCAACACATGTTGGACTTCATGCAAAGGGCCGCCCTACTTCGCTTCCATTTGCAAAATGTTTTAAAATTTAAACAACATTTAACAGATGCCTGGGTTACTTTGACTAACATAATTTGTAGATGATTTTATTTATTTTACAAGCTTTTATTTAGTTTCACCTGTCCCGTTGTCTGTCTATCTGTCTGTCTCTGTCTGTCTGTCTGTAATCAAATCTTGCAAGTTAAATTTGACCGACTTCCAGCAGTCAGATTGACTTGAAATTTGGAATACTTATGTAAATTGCGTGACAATACAATAATCTGGTAGTGACATTCTGGTAGTTCAGCCAGTATCGTCTCCGCAGGACGGAACTCTTCAACTGTTAATGGCATCGACTTGAAATTTGGTATATGCAAATGTAGTTTGAGTGACAATGCAACTAAAATTGACAAAAAGTACAGTCAATGTTACGGTCTGGTGCCTTAAAGGCTAAAACTGGGCCTTAAGGGTCTGCGAATCTACTGAATTCAAAGACGTGTTAACTGGTACGCATCTTTAATGAGACTGACAAATTGAACATACAAAATTATTCAAAATTGGTAAAAAAAGTATAAAAACATACAAAAAAAGGTTTTCCCTTCGGCACAGTCAACAAGAAAGCTTGTATTCAAAATATTTTTATACCAAAAACTTGCAAATTAAATTTGATCCATTTTTTTTTTTTTTTAATGGTATAGGGGGCAAACGAGCAGGCGGATCGCCTGATGGTAAGCGATTACCGTCGCCCATGGACACCTGCAACACCAGAAGAGTCACAAGTGCGTTGCCGGCCTTTAAGGTAGGAGTACGCTCTATTCTTGAAAACTTGAAGGTCATAGCGGTCCGGGAATACCGCGGGCGATAGCTCATTCCAGAGTTTTGCTGTGCGAGGCAGAAAATTTCTGGAAAAACGCACAGTAGAGGACCGCCAACCATCTAAATGGTGAGGATGGAAGTGTTGTCGCGTAGGTCGGTGGCGAAAGGATGCGGCAGGGATCAACCCGAATAATTCCTCGGAGCACTCCCCGTTGTACATGCGATAGAGGATGCACAGTGAAGCTACATCTCTACGCAGCGCATTTGCCGGTTTCCGATTGAGCTGAAATTTTGCATGCATATGTAAAGCGGATGACAATGCATTATGCAATTTTTATTTTATTTTATTTTATTTAATATTATTATTAAATGAAGCTGATCTGGTGATGAAGCTGGAAGGTGGCCATAGGAAGTTGTAATAAAACGACACAAACCCATCCAGTTTGGGTTCCTTTGATTTGACTTGACAAGTACTTTGGTGCTAAATGGTAACCAGGGTCTGATGATGGAGCTGGAAGGTGGCCGCATAGCAATTCGATAATAAAGCAACACAACCCCATCGAGTTTGGGCTCGTTGGACTCGTCTTGACGAGTACTTTGTTTATAGATAGTAACTATATAGGGTCTGATGATGGAGCTGGAAGGTGACTATAGGAAGTCGGTAATAAAGCGACATAACCCCATTGAGTTTGGGCTCGTTGGATTCGTTTTGACGAGTACTTTGGTCTAGATTGTAACTAGACTTATTATTTATTTATTTATTTATATATATTTTACGTTTTGTAAGTACCTACATCCATATTTATATCAGTCTCTAGAACTTGACTATCTACACACGCTTTCTTATAATGACGAGTAACCACATAGGGGGTTTTCCTGAATCTTAAGTATTCTTACTACATACATGTGATAAATGTTAAGTAAATTTATTTTTTCCTTTTTAGTTCATTTATTTTTTCTAATAAATGCTTGTATTTAAAAAGGTTTCTATTCTTTTAATTTTTTATGAATGAATGCGTGTTATCGAAAGGAAAAACCATTTTTAAACTACCTTTACACGTAACAGAGTTATAAAGGATAATTGAAATTCAAGATTAGACAGAGAAAGACATACCTAACTACGCATGTGACGCCACATGTAATGCAAGTAGCGCCATACTTACCGTATAGAAGAATAGTTATTTGTGCAACAATAGAGCAAAGTTGTTTTTTGCTTCGATTGTTGAATTTGAATCCCGAGAAAGCGAAGGATTATATAATTGAATCACGAGCGAAGCGAGTGATTCTAGGTTGGAATCCTGAGAGCAACGAGGGATTCAGACACACGAGATGCAAAAAATCTTTGGTATCGTGTGACACATACGACTTTTCACCTCAGCAGCGAGAACGTAAGGTTAGAGTAAAAGCACATATACCTACCCATTTACAAAACAAACAATATAAAAAAATATATAAATAATCCGTTTATTAAGAAACAAATACATACAATAATCACATTTAAAACCTATACTCAAAAATGATACTTACTTAAAGTCACCAAAAAGTGATCAAAAGTCTCCAGCAAGTAGAGAAGTTTTGAATTCGGAACGAAAAAGTGTCCAGTAGGTAGGTACGATACAAATCTCATACTCATACATAACATGCATTGTAATTTGAACTTAAAACTGCTTGTAAAATAAGTAATATTTTTTGGTACTGCAAAAAGCCTCATCTTTGGGTTTAATATGATTTTATTAGGATTTCAATTCAATAAATATATTTATTTTATAACCTAACCTAACCAACAAAAAGTTGGAAAACACCCGATTTTGACACTTCAAAGTTTAATATCTCAAAAACGGCTGAAACGATTTTGATAACCATCGCTAGAAAACCTGCTATTATCAAATAAAAAAAACCGGCCAAGAGCGTGTCGGACACGCCCGAAATAGAGTTCCGTAGCCATAACGAAAAAATAAGTAATATTTTTCTATGAATTTCGTATTTTTTACGGAATCTTCCATAGTTTAGATATATTTTATACCTTAGGCTGCTATTTACCTACTCTTAAACTACTAATAATTCTCAAGCAAACTTAACCGTTATAGTTTTCCTTGAAAGTTTGATATATGTATTTACTACCATCCTGAATTTTTCAAATTTTTCCACCCACTGGTTTAGAAAGATTTTAGAGGGGGGACGCTCGATTTTAATGAAAATTTGCACTTTAAAGTTGAATATTTCGCAAACATATCGCTGAATCAAAAAATCATCTAGACCTATCTAACGATACCCCACACTATAGGGTTGGATGAGAAAAAAAAACACCCCCACTTTAAGTCTATACCTAGTACACAAAAAAAATTTTTTTTAGTTTTTTTTGTACCATTTTGTCGGCATAGTTTACATATATATCCGTGCAAAATTACAGCTTTCTAGCATTGATAGGCCCTGAGCAAAGCCGCGGACGGTCAGACAGACAGACAGACAGACATGGCGAAACTATAAGGGTTCCGTTTTTGCCATTTTGGCTCCGGAACCCTGAAAAACGCATTCAAATCGGTCCACCCGTTTAAGAGCTACGTTGCCACAGACGGACAGACAGACACCGGTCCGCCCAGGATAGTCTCCGCTAGAGAGAAATCTTCAATGCCTAGGTAAAAGGTTGCCTGGAAGAGATCGCTCTTAAGCGATAAGGCCGCCTATTGCTCACCTTGTAATTTTTTTTTTCTCTGTGTATCTGTTTTCTGTATGTCTGGTGTACAATAAAGAGTCTTTGTATTGTATTGTATTGTAATAGCATCGACTTTAAATTTGGTACAGATACGTAATTTGGATGACAAAGCCAGTTCAACAAAAAGTATAGTCAGTAAAAAAAGCTAGTAAGTATTAAAAGTTTAACTTTTAGCAAAAACTTCTTTACATACTTACCTATATTTTTTTTGTGATGAACGAATGTGTACCTTATCTGCGTCACAACCTCGATTATTAGAGTTGTACGTCAAGAAAAAGCGAAGACCAAATCGTCAGGTAACAACCAGAAGTCACTAACTGCAAAAAAATAGTGATATATTAACCTTACCGTGCTATACTCGTACATAAGTTTGATTATCTCTCTTGACTTTAAGTGGTAATTAGTGACTTCTGGTTTTGTCACCCGACGAAATGCACGTGCAAGTCAATGTCACAGATTACTAATATGTAGCTAGCTAGTCAATGTGAAGATCAGTATTAGTATTATAAAACAAAAAAAAATAAGTAAAAAAAAAATTTAACCGACTACAAAAAACCATGAAAATAATTTTCTACCAGTCTGAAGTCGGTGCCTTTACACGAGCCAGCAGGAGTGGACCTATAGTCGCCTACCTCACCTACGCACTCATACCTATTGGGCTTCAATCACTTTTGTAGAAAACAAAGAACATTGGTAGTAAAAATATTTTCACCTCACTAGCTCGAAAAAGCTATCTTTATCCTTCGAAATCTGCGTGGAAAGTCGCTTTTTTATCCTCTTGGCTGGAAAGAGTTTTTGAAATTCGAACGTTATCGTGAACGGGTGTCCCCTTGAAAATACATATCGACCGCTTACTTTACAACCTCGTATCTGGCCACATTCAAATTGCTTTAGAATCATCCTTCCGTTAACTACGATAGTGTTGATTTGTTGTATGCAATTCGGGTAGATACGAGGTTGAGGAAGTAAGCGTTGAATATTGACGTGTTTACAAAGAAAGTTCGTCATACATTTTAGTAGTAATATTTAAATAAATCTGTTATTTTATTCTTATTACTAAACATTTATTTAGTAATAATAAAGCTCATTTCAGTTTTCTGAAATTATTCCAAATGCGTCTATAATTTTACATAAAAATTACAGAACAAACAATGATATTAATCTACCTCTTAGAAGCCTTTAGGTATCGCTCGTTTATAAGTATGTATGTGACTGTGAGTTATGGTTTCAAAATTCATCCTTTACCGTGGTACAGTCGAGTTCAGAAACTTGTGAGCAAACATTTGATCAAAAATATCTGAACACGCTTCTACGCCGTTAACAATAGTCAAATTCAGATATTTTTGATCAAATTTTTGCTCACAAGTTTATGAACTCGACTGTACCAACACTATTACACAAGTTAATAAAACATTTTTGCTCGATGAAGTGTTGAACGATTCATGGCATAAACTTGAAACTTGGTAGGCCTTGATGTGGTACAGTGACCCATATGTAGGGCCAACAAAAAACTTTTTTCAATTTGTTTTTTTTTTTTTACAAATAGTATTACAAGTTTTTATTTAGCTACACTCAGTCTCTCTCAGTAGTCTTGGTTGCAAAATTTGCAAACCATTCTTCGACCATTGCCTGGTATCCGATCGAGCTGAAATTTGACATAGGTACTTAAGTAGGTTCAGTTACAATATGATGTACTCAGTGAAATTCTGGTGGTCCACCTAGGATCGTCTCCGTTGGATGGAACTCTTCGACGGTTAATGGCATCGACTTTAAACTTGGTACGAATATGCAGTTTGAATTACGATGCAAGTAAAGTCAACAAATAACATTCAGCAAAAAAATCTTTCCTTAAAATGAAACATTTAACAAAAACATTAATTAGTATGATTACTCATAGTTATCGACAGGTAAATAGCGATCGCATGGTTGTGCGGTCCGGTCAGTGGCGCGTGGCGTAGCGGTCAAGGGCGGTGGCGTGCCGGCACCACCACCTTATTGCTTCCGACTCTGACGCTTCTCCGCTTAGGTAACTGTAGCTTCCTTCCTGAATGACTGTAATCTTCAGCAGTCGATAAAGCGATAAGTGATAAATTCATTGTAGCGGAAAAGAGACGTGTATAATCGACCAATCATTCGTTCTTATGTCATACGGTTCAATAGCATGGAGCCGTAACAATTCGGTTCCCGCAGGTCTACGTTTTTTACGTGGCGACAGTAATGAACATTATGGCATAATGGTTTTGTATGCTAAGGGGTCATCCATAAATTACGTCACACGTTTAGAAGCTGAGGGAGGGGTTTGTGACACAGGAACAGGGGGCTAAAAATGGACAAAATCGGTGTGACATACTTTATGTATGGCCATTAGTGTTATTGGTGTTACATCCAAAGAAACTCCAATCCAAAGATCTCCAGAAAGTCCAAAGATACTAGGGGCATCCTTGTTTGATATAATGGGACACTTGACACCAATTGACCTAGTCCCAAACTAGATCCTAGGAAAATCGAGGGCAAACCTCAAAATTTATAGGCACACCTATGGCGATTTCGGCATTTTTAGCATTAAGACAAGCATTTACATTCAGAAAAATCTACTTAGTCAACTGAACCTGATGAAGAAGACCGTAGATGGTCAATGGAACTCGTCAAAGCTAAGTAATGCTCGCGCATCTATAAACGAACATGATTACTAAACCTAGATAAGCGACTAAGAAGAAGCTTTAAGTTAATGACTCTTTCGAACTGATCTGATGCTGAAGCCGTAACTAAGCCGTGTTTGAACTTAATGGAATCGTTGTGAGATGTACTTTGGCTACAAATCACTAAAAAGTGAGAATAAAGAATTTTGTTTAACAAAAAAGTAAAACCGACTCCAAAAAAATAAAAATAAAATAACAAATAATGGAACCGACTACTCTTGAAAATATTTTTCTAGGTATACCTACTAGCTCGAAGTCGGTGACTCAGCACGACCCAGCAGGAGGGATTGAAACCCATAGTATGTAGGTGAGGTAGACGACTATTGTTCCACTCTTGCTGGCTCGTGCTGAGGCACCGACTTCGAGCTAGTAGGTACCTACCTAGAAAAATATTTTCAAGTTTTGTAGTCGGTTCCATTTTTTGTTGTTTTATTTTTTATTTTTTTGGAGTCGGTTTTACTTTTTTGTTAAAAATTTTGTATTGCTATATCAATGTGAGGTAAATGTTTGACATGACTACATTGACTTGATGAATGTGTAACTGGATGAATGTGTGAGTTGGTCGTCAAACTACTTTTTTAACCGATTTCATAAAAAGGAGGAGGTTTATCAATTGGGTTGTATTTTTTTTTTTTACATTTGTTACCTCAGAACTGGCGTTGACAACCTAGAGGCCTAAGATGGGATACCTCAAGTGCCAGTAATTTCACCGGCTGTCTTACTCTCCACGCCGAAACACAACAGTGCAAGCACTGCTGCTTCACGGCAGGATTAGCGAGCAAGATAGTGGTAGCAATCCGGGCGGATCTTGCACAAGGTCTTACCACCTGCTAAATGTCATTCATGAACCGATTTGAAAAAATATTTTTTCGTTCGTCTAGGAATGCTTTCAATTAGGTCCCATAAGCACCAAATCAGTATCTGATGATTGGATCCTAAGGAAATCGTGGGAACTCTTCAAATATTGTAGGAACGCCTATGGTAATTTCGATATATTCAGGAGTAACTCGTGCATTGTTCTTGAAAATCATCATTTGGTGAAGTGGAACTGATGATGAAGTCCAAATTTGATTAACGGAGCGACTACTCAATAACAAGTACTTCACGGGTTGAATTTCAATTACTTTATATGGTGAAATTGAACGGGTGATGAAACACCAGGACTCCTCAATAATGAACGTCTCTGCATCGGAAAAAGCAACTTTTCGTAAAAGGTGACGAGCAGTTGACGTTAAACTATTGTATCTTAGATATTTTACACTAAAAAGCGAGAAAAAAAATTATAACAAAAACAGAACCGACTACAAAAACCATGTAAATAATTTTCTACCAGTCTGAAGTCAGTGCCTCAGCACGAGCCAGCAGGAGTGATTGAAGCCCAATATACTCGTATAGTTGTAGGTGAGGTAGACGATTATAGGTCCACTCCTGCTGGCTCGTGCTGAGGCACCGACTTCAGACTGGTATAAAATTATTTTTATGGATTTTTGTAGTCGGTTCTATTTTTTGTTATACATTTTTTTCACCTCACTAGCTCGAAAAAGCTTTCTTTATCCTTCGAAATCTGCGTGGAAAGTCGCTTTTTAACCTCTTGGCTGGAAAGAGTTTTTGAAATTTGAACGTTATCGTGAACGGGTGCCCCCTTGAAAATACATATCGACCGCTTACTTTCACAACCTCGTATCTGGCCACAAAATTGCTTTAGAATCATCCTTATGTTAAGTACGATAGAGTGTTGATTTGTTGTAAACGATTCGGGTAGATACGAGGTTGAGGAAGTAAGCGTTGAATATAGACGGCATTGAATATAGATTGATAATACCTAATAGATTGGTAATAATAAAGCTCATTTTGGTTTTCTGAAATTGTTCCAAATGCGTCTATAATTCGGCCATTCTCATTTTATTGTGCACCTGTCTAATAACCGTACCGCTTTTTTACCACACTAGTGACACGGTAATTAGATTTGAGTGCACAGATAAATGTAAATGGCAGACGTCCTTTTTCTAGATGTGCATTCAGTTGTAGTGTCATGCCGCTTTTGCATGACAATAAAAGCGGTACGGTAATTAGACAGGTGCACAATAAAATTAGAATGGCCGAATTAAAAAAAAATACAGAACAAACAAGATATCAAAGATGAAAAAGATTACTTTACAATCATTTCAGAAAACGTGGATTAATTAATAGAGTTAGCGTTAGTGTTTTCATTCTTGCTATTATTTTTGTTATTTTATAAAAAATGATAGGTAACATTTTTATTTACATTGTGTTTTATTACGTAAGTTTTTTCGTCTTTATTCATGTAAAAAGATATTACAGAGTTATTTACAGAAATTAAATTATGAGAACACAGAGCGACTTCTAAAAATCTCGGTGTAAAACACACACACACACACACACACACACACACACACACACACACACACACACACACACACACATACATACATACATACATACAAACTTTCGCATTTCGTACAATTGTTTACTTGTTTACTTCTAATCGACCGGCATAGAAGTCTTGGCGTTAAGTTTACGCTACCCACTTATTACAAGATTTCACGATTACTGATAGATATCTGATATCGCGATATCTTTAGCAATCTTATATTTCTTTAATCGTAAGATCATGTTTGTTACCTTGCATGTGGAGGAATGCAGTTTAAAAATGAGTTAAGACTAATGGTAGGACGGTGAAGCCTGACCCACCGTGATACAGTTTACACTAGTACGGGGGTCAGTTGACGCTTAATTGCCTTTGGATTTTACCATGTTTATAATCAAAAAGAATGTAAGTAGAATAAGCACTTTTATTGGATAAATAAAATATTTGTATTTTTTTTGTATTCATAAAAAATAACGACATATAGGTAGATAGACATGTGGTCAAATTCAGAACGCACCAACCGGAGGGAAAAAGTTCACACTGACAATATTACCAATTCTAGTAATAATTATTTTAGTAGGTTTAGCTCACTTATCAACGTCCAACCCAATCTCTGGATCTAGAAAGCTGAACTTTTACTTGGACTTCGAAATTCCCTCTTTTTATGGAGACAAGAACGTGAATGTATTTTGAGATTTCCATGGGATGAGAATTCTGACATTTAGAAAAATCCACTGGCATAAGCTAGCTAGCATAACCTGAAACTGATTTATAAGAGTGTTCAATTTATTTTCTTCCATCTACCTACTATTTTTTTCGCTGACGTGAGGAGAAAAATTGTGTGTTGCGTTCGCCTGTAAAGTTGTTTAGCATCTCGTGCCTTTGAAACCCTCGACTACGCTCAGGATTATTCTTTTTAATTAAATTCTAGAATCCTTCGCTTGCTCGGGTTTCAATATAAGCATTCGTGCCAAACAGTTACTTTTACTTTCCAGCCTTGCATAACAAATAACTATTTCTTAGACGCTCCGCATTTTAAAGTCAGCTCCGTTTACGGGACTGGTTTTGTATAATATTAGACGTGAAATTCGATTTTAAAGCTAAATAGAGCAAGCTCACCGACGATGTACCTTTTTGCCAAACGGTTTTTAGGCTGAAATCAAAACCGTACACTTTTTAATTTTTCTAAACAGTAATCTTATTAAACTCATTACGTGGTTTTCTTATTGAAAAAGGAAGTTGAATCCAGTATCAAGCCACAGGGCAGTGCATCAGGCCAATGCAGTGGGTATAATTGCAGATTTATACTAATACAATGCTTTCCACTACATCATCCTTTTCTGCAGCTTCCACGGATTCGAAGTACGAGTAGAAAGAAATTAAGCCGTGATTAGAAAAATCAGGTTATTTAGTGTTCTAGGTTTGTTTTACAAAAAATCTGAAAAGTATGAGGCTTTAGCAAAAAATGTATTTAAGAACCTATATATTAGTACTAACCAAAACCTATACCTATTGAACCTATTGATGAATATTGAGCTAAGAAGAACTACATTTAGTATTTTTGTTTGGCGTTGGCGGCGCGGTACGCGTGTTTATTAGATATAGGTACATTGCATGAGTTGGCAACTAACCGCTGTGTAGGAGGTATTTAACAGCCCATTCACCATTTGATGAACAGAGAATTCACTCGTCGCGCTAACGCACCCTTTGCGCCTTTTGCGCATAATCACAAAGTAACGTTACGTTATGTAACGTTAGTAAAGTTAACGAGAGAGAGAGAGGGAAAACGTGAGCTTTCCCTTACCAAAGATAGAAACGCCGAGGTAGACTGTTACTCCTGCCGGGAATCGAACCCAGGTATTCTTTGAAAGCTCATAAGATTACACATTTTAGATTTCATGTATTACTAAAAAAGTTTTATGGAGAATTCATACAGTTAGATAAAATTCCACGCCACTCTTATGATCTTATTTTTACTTACCTTTACTTATCGAGATATGTAAATCAAACTAGCTGATGCACGGGCGTAAGTACACACACTTGTAATAAATTAATAAATAAAAAAAAACTAATTAAGAATTAGAATACACTAAAACATCATTACGACACCAGTGAATTGGACGTCGACTCACTAGTACAATTAGTCGATATAAAGAATATCCTATAGGTGCGTATGTCCATTCCACATTCCGAGGTGAAGGTAACGGAGTACTTTTCAGCCTTGTCGTCCGCTGGAATGGTAATGGGTAGGGCGAGCATAGCCGGCGTGTGATGCGCGAACCTGACGTGGTCGACGCGAGGAATCAACGCGCGCGATGTCACCCGATAACCCACCTCGCTTTGCAAAATATGCTTCACATCCGACATATTCGTCCCACCTTCAGCTAGCAACATTCCCAAAACCAATTTGCCTGTTGTAGTTTCTGAAACAATGTTAATCAATGAAATACTAGCAATATAGTTGTATATAATTTACCTAACAAAACAATCTAATACTTGAGGTTCTTACCAATAAGCCGATCAAAAACATCCATCATAATAGGCGATGCATGTTCAAGTAAAGCATACCGCATCGCTTTAAGCATTAGCTCGTTGCGATGAGGAATCATCAGCACTGTAGTCCGATAGCACTCGCAGGCCTCGCCACAAGTGCACGGGTCCATTGGCCAAGTGTGCACTTTTGTTTGTAAAGTATCTATCGCCAAGTCCCAGCGAGGTTGCGTTGTAACCCTAATGAAAAACTCTCCCAACTCTCCTCTGAACCAAATCCAGCTGTTCCCTATTTGGGTGCTCAGACAAATTATTTGCAGATACAATTTGTGTTCCTGAATATCTTGTCCAGTTTCCTTTGGCAGCCCGCTTAGATGTATATCTCTATCAATGAGGTTAAGCCGCTGTAAGTAAAAACTAGACATCTTTCCGTCATTAAAAGATACTGGTATTGTAGGCTCAATGTCAGTAATATAAACCTTGTAAGTGCCGGGAAGAGCAAATGGTGAAGAAACTAATACATCAACTTTATTGGGACGGTATAGGGGTCCAGTGACCTTGCACTTTCGAACTGGGTTCAATAAACCTATATGTCCATGTAGTACGAATATAATGTACGTATCGAATATTCTTGTTTTATTGTATCCATGTACCAGTAGAATGGCATGTTCTTCATTAACAAAATTCGCTACGTATTTAATGTTTAGATACATTTTCTTACCATTATCGCCCGATGGTGCTTTTTCAACGATAAAGTTATTCTTGCTGTTGTTAAGAATTATCAAATTAAAGAGTAACGACTCCTGGGTTGACGGACTAATTGCCACTTGCCTTGTAGAACTCCTCAGTAGCGGAGGATTGAATTTTATATGATCCTTGGGTTTGAACATTGGCAAAGCGACATATAAATGAACGGATAAAAACAGCATTTGAAGAAAATTTGGCTCAATGAAGTCTTTGCTGGTTATTGGGAAATAAAACCTGAGTTGGTTGAGAGCCTCGATAATCAGACAAGCATTATTGACAATCCCGCCTGTCTCATCATCCTTGTTTATTTCACAAAATATATTAAAATAGTCTTTCATAAACGGGCAATAATTTAGAATGGCCGATATTACAGCAATACCATCTGACAAATCAGTAGTTATATTAGTTATGATCTTTACTGGTTTATCTTTGCCACGCAGGCTCTTGTGTTGTAGTTTCACTTGTTCATTATACCACTCAACAATAACTTTTACTATGTCCCTTGGAAGCGAACTCAAACACACACAATCAAAAAAACAGCTGTCCATGACGAAAACTTTATAACTCTGTAAAATAAAGTCAACCCAACTTTGCTTATTCAATCTGTCGAAAAGATTTCTATCAGCGAGAAGTTCTTGTATTAAAATGATATCAGCATTACATTTGGGGGTCACATTTTCATTGTATATTACAAATTGTTCGTAACTTAGCAAGAATTTTGCCCTCAGTACCCATAGATCTGCTCCACGAGATTGCAATAGTTTAATAATCTCTTTGTATGAGTCGTGTGTTTCTTTTACATATTTAAATGATTCATCGACTCCAGTAGCCCTGAAAAAGAAGTAAGTAAGCACAATAAAGTAAGCATTTCACTGGTTAAATACAGTAAGTATAAATTTTTTCTAAGACATCATGTTATGTACATACGATATCTTCCGAACATGCTTCATCAGTGGTCCAGCAATTCGCCGCACAAAATTTAAATAGGTTACATTTATTCCTTTCGTCTTCGTGCCTGAACCAATTACTGTAGATATAGCATGGAATGTGTCTGGAATTATGGGATACAAATCCCTACGAAATCCTTGCTGAAACATCCACTTCTCAAGAAACTTCGAACAATTTTCCATATACTCATATAGATCGCGTTGTGTACTTAAAGGATAATAAGGATACGGATTATCTTCTGGCTCAACCAAAAAATTCGAATGTAAAGTCAAAACACAATGTGTAAAGCAAAAGCTGATTTCAACATCACAGCCAGATCCACACTCGTGACAGAAATTAACAGTAATACATCGCGCGTATGCAGCTTCGCAACAAACCACTATTTCAATTGTAGCAATCGTATAGATTTTGTGCATTTGTTCAATTTTTTTGGATTCAACAAAAATTACTGTCAGGTTATTTTCTTCTTTTGATGTACAGTAAAAATTATCAATGTCCGAACTTTCTTCTAATTTAATAGTGAAAGTTCGTCGAATAGTTATTCCTACTCTGCAAGGCGGGAAAACGATTCTATACGTGCTAGGTATCATAGCAGGCGTTGCCCTTTTCCCTTTGAATTCAAGATTAGAATAGGGTATTGTCATATGTTTGTCCAGAAAGAGCGTTGCGACGGCTATAAATCTACCATGCCCTTTAGGATGGAATTTCATAGTCAGTGCTGCTTCTTTTCCACGATCTAACTCAAATTTAATGTGAGTCTCATTTATAATCGACTCATGTTCTTCCGTTATTAAGTCAAGGCTAAAGTTCGGTGCGAGTTTCGCTGTTAAAATTGTCACGTGTAAATAATATTTAGATACATTTCTCATCGTAAATTCAACACAATTTCTTCCATTAGGTATATAACTGATTTCAAATTGATCAACAGAGAATTCAATCCAGGGTACTGTTATAACTCCCATTATCCGGCAAAAGCTAATGTCCTTACCCGCTGCTTTCACTTTCACTTTAGGATTATTGTCATATATCCTTAAAAAAAGTAAATGTTTATAAATATATGTGTATGTATATATATTTGATTATTAACTTGTTAGTTATAATAAAAAGTCAATAGGAAAATAATAAATACTTACTGTTCGTATTCACCAATGTAATGCTGCAGTTCTGTGGACCAAGAGTTTTCATTTGGCGGACCTAATAGCCCGTTGATTTTAAATGGAACATACATTTCATATTCTCGACGAAAAATGTCGTAGACTTTTATAAAAACTGTTTTGGTTTGGCCACCTTCCACATTGAATTCAAATACTCTTTGTTTCTCATTTCCCACGAGAATGTAGACGTTGAATATATTGTCATCGCCTGTGTCTAAAACTTCTATAACACTTCGTAATGTAGTTAAATTCTGGAACGTCACTGGTACATATGTTATCATGTAGCATGGTACTCTAGACATGTAGATATTTTTTGGATGTATTACAATCTTTGGTTCCACAACATTGCCACTTACAGGCAAAATCACATTTTCCTTATTATTGATTTTTACGTAAATATCGAATGAAAACTCTAATACACATGATATTTTTACTTTGATTTCAAAAGTCATTAACGTTTTTGGTCGTATCGTCCCGCTCATTGGTTCTATCATAAGTCCCGGAATTAATGGTTCTACAACATAGAAAAGGGCAATTTCTCTCGATGAATTTTCCAGTTTAACTTTCTCGATGGTTTCTAAATTTAAAGCGATGTCTTTGAAAAACACTGCGGGTTGTAAAAATTTTATAGATAATTTTCGTGTTATTACATTTAGTTCGATTGGAATTATTTCCTTGGGCTCTGACACGAAATTAACCTCGTGTGTTTTTGATTTAGTAGCCTTACACACATATAACACATCACATATTTTGGAGGTGTGATGTGGGATTGAACCACTGCTGGGTATTATTTCAAAAGGTGTGTCTGCATGTAATTCTTCCCATAGAAAACTAACAGGTAAATTATAATTATTGCATATCCTTACGGGGACTGAGGTCGTAAAGCTTTCGTTGGTGACCATGCCAAACTTTAAGCATCTTTCTTGGACAAATAATGTAGGCGTACCTACTTGAAGTTTATATGGATGTTTACGTTGATATTTATTGTCTACTGAATACTCAAAAGTGCCAGTATGGTTTCCTTCACTGTAGCCCAAACAAAAAACTGTAACTTTCGTTTCTGACGAGGGTTTAAGTTTCAGAGTAATGTGTTTCGCTTTGTATTCTGTGTAAAGGACACAGTTGTCTTCAAATAATTTTATGATAATATCGTATTTTGAATTATTTTTTAGCAGTACCTGATTCTCACCGTAAGTATTTAGGCCGATTTTTCCAAAATCCACATTGAATGGCAGAATAAAAACATCGAAAACCTCATATGTATTAATTTTTTGTGGAGGCTTCTTACAAAAATTGTATTTATTGTCTAGTGATGGTTTCGGTTTTATTATTATTTCAGAGTAGCACTGAACAGTTCCGGTACACAATCTTTCTTTCGTTTGTATTACTTTGTGAGATGCTTTGCATATTTGTAAGAAATCGGCAGCTTTGGCTTTGTGCTTCAAATGGGTAGTTAATTCATCATCAATATAAGTATATTTAATTTCGGGTTCACATATCTTATGCATAGATTCAGGGTTAGTCAATACTGGTTTTTTATTAAGAACAACGTTCCATTTCATAGTGACTTCGTAAGTTAAATAATTGTCATCATCTTCAGTTGATTTTTTGTCAATATCATGAGGATTTCTGACCCTGAAATAGAAACAATTCTGCTGCTTGAAAGTTTTTGGCTTGACTGATACAGATACGCGTCTTGAAGAATTAGGAGGTAATGTAAATTTTGCAGGGCAGACCTCACAGCCACTTACTCTGACATATTGAAATTTAGCCGCTATAACATTTGAATCATTTCTTAAACGTACACATTTTGTTTCTTTAGTGTTCATAATAATATTTCCGAAGTCTATTGTTTTTGGCTGATGGCTGATTTGGTTATATTCATACTGCCCTGAGATATAATAGCGTCCTATTTCTGAATGGGCTTCGTCATTGCAGCATCGAATCCCATCGACGTGAATCAAGCGGAGATCGAACACGAACCTGTTGTCGCACGGACTACTGCGCTTGGCTTTTGAAATACATTCGTTACTTGGTGTAAACGTTATTTCAATAGTAAAGTTATTAATATATTCTATCTTGTACGCTCTGTGTGCTGCTGATAATTCACGAGCGTCATCGAATTTCTACAAACAAGCACATTGAGTTTTATAAAAACAGGTTTGTTTACCGATACCAACTCATTTACGTTACGCAGAATAAACAAAAAAGATACCAGCAATTTCCCATCATGCATAGTTTTTAGATAAGCGGATGTCGTCAGGTCAGCCTCTACGTCGAGGTTCATCGTCGTAGATAAACCAACAAACGATGTGGGAAACTCGACCACCTCAAATCTTCGAAAAACATTGTCGGGTTGGAATTGATCACACATGTTAGTATTTATATAATTATTTTATACAATGTTTTCAATTACAAAGAGTTATAACAATCACAAAACACAATTTAAGTAATAAAAAATAGTTAAATTGGTGTCTTTCACATTGCATGCAAATTAAATAGAAATGTCATAGTGAAAGCCATAAACAGGGAATCGGCCTTCACGTCATATTCATTATATTGGATTCAACAAAAAGTATAGCATTATAAAATCAAGTTTTTAATTTCTTTGGGTTTGTAAATAGGTTTAAATACAAACCAATATGGTTTCAATATATTATTGTAATACCCGCCACGGCCGGTCTTACATGTGAGTATTCTAGACGACCAGATGGCCTAGTGGTTAGGAACCTGACTACGAAGCTTGAGGTCCCGGGTTCGATTCCCGTGTCGGGGCAGATATTTGTATGCAAAATACGAATGTTTGTTCTCGGGTCTTGGGTGTTTACTATGTATTTAAGTATGTATCTATCTATATAATTATATTTATCCGTTGCTTAGTACCCATAACACAAGCTTTGCTAAGCTTACTTTGGGACTAGGTCAATTGGTGTGAATTGTCCCGTGATATTTATTTATTTATTTATTCTTGTTTTTTATTTTCTTTAGGAAAATCTTGTTCTGACGATTACAAATGAAAAAATAGTACATTGTGCATTAAGGGGCGTAAGAAGGGGATTACTAATGACAATCTGAGTTTGTAATCCCCTTACGGCCCGTGATACACACAATGATTTTCATCACATTGCGAGGAAAAAAATGAAATTATTTTGTGTCCAAACACTTCACAGCTCGGCAAAAGAAATACGCTAAGAAAACAACTGAATAAAAAAAATAATGGCTACCAGCCTATTCAAGTGAGCTACAACAAAATTTTAAAATCGAAGTTCGTATCGTACCGTCCCTCTCACTCTCGTATTAAATAATATTTGCGTCAGCAAAAATAAAAAATCTTTCTTTCAAAACGGAACGAATTGCGTAGTAGACCCCTTGATTGCCACTCTTTTGAAGTCGTCTACCATAGATAATACTAAGCTAATTATTCCAACATGCTTTAAAAAATTGCAAAACAATGTGATATAAATTTAAATATAAAAATAACGAAGTTTCATGATGCGTGGAAAGTTTTTATGGTGTAAAATTGGGTTATATATAGCTAACTTTTAAACATGTAAATAAAACGTTGGCTGACTTGAAACCTCTTTAGTTTGAAATGACGTACCTACTTACTTTTTAAAACTAAAGTCATAACTCCCTTGAGAAGAAAAACTATACATAAATCCATAAGTAATTCCCGCGGGAACAATTGAGGCCATTGTCCTTCAGTATACAGGCATGGAAAAACATCATTGACGAGCAAGTGTGATAAAAAAAAGAATTACATTCATTGGGCGTTTAATTTTTATTTAAATATCAAAAACCCGAGTGCAACGCCCTTTTAAAAAAGTAAACAAGCAAGTGAAAATTCAAAAGTTAGTATTCACAAAACGATAAAATTCGATAACGATTGCTATAATTTTTGAGTTTCTTTCTTCACAACGGTGCCAGATGAGTAGAAACGAAGTGCCCCCGCGAACGGGATAACGTGCTGGAGTAATATTGTAGATGGATGTAAGCACCGGGGGTGTGTCGTACGACTCGAGCAAATTAGTTCGGGGCGGGGGAGCTGCCCCGCCGCCCCGGCCTAGGGGTTTATCAGATTCAGGGGGTAAAAAATTACTTCTCAATGGGAGGTAGGAGGGCGGTGACAAGGCGACTGCGTCGGCGCGTTGTGGCGTGGGCGGCGCTGCCACGTGGGGTCCCGGCGGCGAGCCGTCCGTTGCCGGTCGCTGCCGCTCCGGTCAAAGTCACACGGCGTGTCGACTGTTTTGAAGACCTGTGATCTTGTCAATACGGGATGTTTAATCGAGTGGTTGAGTCAATGTGTGTTGGTCGGACGTAGTGCATTAATGGAAGGAGGATACGGTGACGTAGAGTGCATGGCTCGGGAAGGGCAGATGGACGGTCTGGAGACTATGCATCCGCTGGACCCGCCGCCTCCTGACGTCCTGTTGGCATTGCTGGCGAGGAACAAGGCGCTTGAAGGTGAGAATTCCAATCATTTTCCAGTTATACCTACCTTAAATAAAGTATTATGAGGTTCTTAAATAAACAAAATGATCAGGTATAGAGCCGAACCATTTGGTTTTGGATTTATCCACCTTACTATTTAGTAATTTATTCTTCATTAGTGGCAGTTTCTATGGGCATAATAATATCTTAATGTCAGTTAAAAAAAAATACTGAAAATTCAAACGGCATATAATCGCACTTCCGCGCGTCGAGATTATATAGCCATCGGCTGAGGATGTTTCGAAAATTAGCCTGGAAATCATTGACCGTTGCCTAAGGAGGCGCTGTCCTCAGCGCTGCTCTGCCCCTCCAGACAAATTCACAAGAGAATCGCAGCTCTTGGGTACACGAGGACATTACCTGACATCCCGACCTAAGAAAAATAGCAATTATAGCATTTTTCCTATGGTTCACTTTATCAATATCCAAACTTTACTTCATAACGGCCGTTAGCTGCAGCATTACTGTCCGTAATGTCCATTGTTCTTCTGTCAGTAAGAAAACTGTTGGCTTGTATTACGTTCCGTCGGCAAGTTTAAAGCGCATGCGAATCCTTAAATGTTAGTTACTGAAATCCATGAATGCAGGTGAATTGAGGTGATTAAATCAAGAATCAAAATCAAAACGTTTTCGTTTTAAATAGGCCGTAAAGAGCTCTTTTACATGTCACTTTTTAGGGTTCCGTACCCAATGGGTAAAAACGGGACCCCTATTACTGTAACTCATGAACCGTAATAGCTATACAGTTGAAATTTTCACAGATTATGTATTTCTGTTGCCGCTAGCACAACAAATAAAACTAAAAACAGAATAAAATAAATATTTAAGGGGGGCTCCCTCCCGTACAACTAACGTGATTTTTTTTGCCGTTTTTTGCTCGATATTAATAACGGCAACAGGTGGACGCTTGAAAAATTCATAGAATATTTAGTCGTATTTTTCTTTATTTTTTTTATCCATTGTTCTTATGTTTGTCACGAATAAATGTTTCTTTCTTTCTTTCTTTCTTTCTTCTATATTCACTTTAAAAATAAACAATTAAATAAAAATAAAATAAATATTTATGGGGGGCTCCCATACAACAAACGTGTTATTTGCTAATGTCTAATGTTGTATAGATAATGGTACGGAACCCTTTTTGCGCGAGTCCGACTCGCACTTGACCTATTTTTTATACTACCTGCGTTTTTGGAAAGACCATCATTACCTACCAAGAAGAAGGCGCTGTAAGAAACTTGGCAGAAAAAAATGTATGTATTAATTACAATCTTGATTATGAAAGCTAATATAACAAAGTAAGTAAATGACTTTGGCGACCGGATAGCCGAGTGATTAGAGAACCTGACTATGAAGCTTGACGTCCCGGGTTCGATTCCCGGTCGGGGCAGATATTTATATGAATAATACGACGGTTTGCTCTGGGGTCTTGGACGTTTAATGTTATGTATTTAAGTATTATCTACATAAATCTGTTGCCCAGTTAGTACCCATAGTACAAGCTTTGCTTAGTTTTGGACTAGGTCAATTGGTGTCAATGTCAACTATCAAGTGGATTAAAAATGAAAATTACACAAAAAATGCACAGGGGTCCCTTAGCCATTATTGCTTTGATTACTGAGATTGATCAAAGCCACAAAGTAATCACTGTGTTTTGCATATCATCGTATTTATTCTTAAATTTTCTCATTGAATTAATCACAGCGATCAACTTTAAGGCTCTGTCTGGCTATGTTTGATAAAAAAATGTTTACTTTAATTGCTTATGCAGGTATGCAGAAATAACAATAGAATTACTTTTAATTAAACCGACCATCGTCATCTTATTAGGTACCGTCAATATCAAACGCAAATGAAAACAAAAGAGTTAAAGTAACTGTTGTCCTGTGCTTACCAAAGATAGAAAAAGCAGGGCACTACAGCCAGGGTCATTGAGACCTTTCTGTTCCTTGTACGAGACGTTGTTTAAATAGGTATAATTTTTTTACAAATAAATAATGCCAAGTGCGGGTGCAATTAAGCTGAAGTTAGCGATTAGATAGGTCTGTAGTTGTAATGGCAAGGTCACCAGCGTGGTTGACTTGAACAGTATTGTTTGTTTTGCAATAATAGTTGGGACGCTGGATATATAATTTTTGGACGTTTTTACCCACGATGCAAAATGAGGGGTGTTATAAGTTTGACTAAGATTTGTTTTTTGGAATCTTTTTGTATTTTTTATTTCAATTCCAAATTTTTTGTTACTTACGGTCATCCCGTAAAACCCATCTCGAAAATACAGACTGAAAATATAGATGCATAGAAAAACCAGAAAAATAGGACTAGCGGCTGGGAATCGAACCCAGGTCCTCGGCATTCCGTGCCACGTGCTATACCACTACACCACCACTGGACAGTGATACAGACACGAATTTCTCATATGCACTACATATCTCAGCCTGTTTGTTTTCTTATTTAGTCACTTAAGCAAGTTAAGCAGCGACACTAGCGACATCTATGCTGTAGCCCTCATCGAGAAACTTTCAGCACCCCATTGGAACCAACTGCTCACCCGGACAAGAGATGTCGTTATTAAGCAATCAAATTAAGATTGGTTTTTTTGGAATCTTTTTGTATTTTTTATTTCAATTCCAAATGTTTTGTTACTTTTACGGTCATCCCGTAAAACCCATATCGAAAATACAACAAAACATTTAGCAACGGAAAATTCTTATTTTCTTATTTTTCTGGTTTTTCTATGCATCTATATTTCAGTTTGCATTTTCGATATAAGTTTGACGTCAATGTCTGTCTGTGGCATCATAGCTCTCAAACAGATGGATAGATTTTGATGCAGTTTTACGTGAAAGCGACTATGTTTGATAAAAATTGGCTTTGACATATATGTCAATGACAATGTCGGGGGTTTTTCACTTTTCTAAGTGGGATAGGTTAATACTGATAATAGCATCAACCTTTTACTAGATCTCCGGAGATCATGCATGCTTGAATTAATTAATTGAATATAGCAATCACATCATTTTTTTCTGTCAACGGTGAAGGCATGATGAGGGCCTTGCAAGGCTAAAATGAATAGGTATGCCAGCCAACACTAAGCACACGAAGTGTGCTGCACGTTTTGTAAAGTTATAAAAAAAAACCGCCAAGTCCGAGTCGGACTCGGGCACCAGGGTTCCGTATATATCTCGAAATTCAAACTGACTAGGTCTCTTGTCCAAGATCATAAAGAACAGTTGTAAACAATACGGTCCCCTTATTTTTTTGTTTCGTTCCATCTATGTAAGGGTTAAACATACAAACCTGAAACTCGAAATAATAAAATCGGTCGTAGGAAAAATATTTTAACAAAAATAAAAAAAAACACAAAAAGGGGGCGTAAAAAAATTCACCATCCAGTGGGGTATCATTGTTTAGAATTCATTCGCATTAATTACCTAAATATATAGTTGTAAAATTCTATATTTTTTTTAAGTTTTGGAAAACAGAGGAATGATAAGCCACCAAAAACAACTTCTTTTTACAACATTTTGTTCTGAAGAAACTTCCGATTGACCCACAGACTTGAAATTTGGTTGTATCTGATTATGTACGTATGTTTATTAACAAATACCTACCAATATACATTATATGAATAAGATTTTTCTTTGAAATTCCCTTATTTTTATTTAGAGACGTAAGATTCTGTGCGCGAGTCCGACTTGCTCTTTGTCGATTTTTTGTTAGCTTTTCATAAATATATGTTCATATTGTACGCTACAATTCCTGGGCGATAGTCACGTGCCAGGGTTTTGTAGGAGCACGGCGCCACGCGACGGGGCGGGTATTGGTTGCCCGTGGGCCCGTGGGCAGTGACGCACCATACGGCTTCAAGTAATCAAGTTAAGTGCTCTTCACATTGTAGGAGCGTCGATGAACGCTTTTTGATTTTAACGCAGACAACATAACGATCCGCCACTGTTGTTCGATAACGCTGCACTTAGTAAATTGTACAAATAGGCGTCGCGTGCGATCAAACAATACGTACCTGTTTTTTATATTAATAATGAGTAATTACTTAAGTGGTGTTTTTCATTTTTGTTAAATAGGTCAGTTTCAGAAGTCAGAAAACTAGTTAATACTTACGAGTACGTTTCTGCACACTATGTAGATAGATAGGTATGAAAAAATAGAACCGACTACAAAAAACCATGAAAATAATTATTCTATCGGTCTGAAAAAAAAATTCAAATCGGTTCATAAATGACGGAGTCCTGAGGTAACAAACATAAAACAAAATACAAACGAATTGATAACCTCCTCCTTTTTTTGAAGTCTGTTAAAAATAAGTGAAACAATCTAGTCAAAGTCAAAAAATGTAGGCTTTAACCAGCCAGTTACGAATGTCAAAAATATCTAACTTACATTTACAACGGGGCTAATGGCTGGTAGTTTAAGTCCCTACTTAACCTACCACCAAAAATCTCTGTTGACAAAAGAAAGAACCCATCAAAAAACTCAACGAGGTTGTTTTTTAACAAAACCAGAATTACATACAATGTTATTTAATGGCTTACATAAATGGTCGCTGACCGTTCTCTGGCACCCATAATTTTTACATTCATAAGTGCTTGTTATAGCCTAATTTTTTTTAGCCTAAATTATATATTTTGACTTTGACTTTGATATGTATTCTATGTCGGTGATACATAGATATGCCATAAAATAAATTCTCGTAAATTCTTATTCTGCATTATAATTGAGGATTATTTCGTCAATATATTTCCTATTATTAGGAACCCCATCCAATACCGAATCATTTTAAAGCCTATGATTACTCGGTTAGGGTGCGTTTAGCCGGCGGCTGGGTCCGTTATTATTTTACTAAACTATATTGTATGGAACAATAATAATTGTTGTTGTAACATAATTCATACTCGTATATCAGTCAATAATTGTGGTAGGATTATAGCAGGATAGCGTGGGAATGGTAACATTGATTTATTCTTTTTCAAAATGATCGTTGTATCCATTCGCAAATAGTCGCGAACCGGGATTGTTGAGACATTTGCCAAACTCCATAATTTAACCGCGTAATGCTATTCTGGTTTATTAATGTCAATATTTACCACAAGTATGTATAACCCGGCTAAATTATAGTTAAATAGTGGCGAGTGGCACAACAATCACGGTTCGCGATGGTACCTATTCCGCAACGTAAAAAAAAGTACTTACATACAGTTTACGGGTGATACCTATTTTATCAACATAAAAATAACCCCGTGTAAAATAATAGTTCAACGTAAAAGGCGTGAGAAAAAGTGAAATCAAAACAAAAAATTAACTAAACCGTAAAGAGTGTGGAGACGTCTCCTATTATATTATCACATTAGGACAGGAAGTGGACACGTGTCGGCGCGTGCGGCGCCAATCGCTTCCTTCCGGTATATATTTCACTCGCACGTCTTTCGGTACCTGCGGTATTTTGTAATAAACAAATGTATAAAAAGTATATGTCATACCTTTATATTTGGGTTGTAACGTGCTTTTACCCACGATGGTTAGTAGCCATAATCAAATAACACATAAATAAATGTACCAATAAAAAAAAGCCATTAAAGAGAGAAGACAGAACGGTGACATCGGTTCTGGAAGGAAATAATATTGGAATAAATTCTACTCTTTTTAATAGTCCTGTGTATAACCTAATTTAATTAATCTTTAGAGAAATTGGTACTCTAAAAAATAATAAACCTTTTTTGCTTAACCTGAATCTTGGCATGTACCAGTTTGAAGTCGCTGCCTCAGCAGTCAGCACTAGCCAGGAGGAGTGGACCTATTAGTCGTCTACCTGATGGGCTTCTGTTGCTGCCTCCTGGCTCATACTGAGGCACCGACTTAAAACTGGCACCTAGATTAAGATTAAACAAAAAAGGTTTATTACTTTTTACTTTTAATTTTTTTCAGCGATTATTTTTTTTGTTAAAAAGTTTTTATTTACTTATTCACATATCAGAATATTTTTAATCTTGCATACCTACTACCCACGCATACAGTGGACTAAAAGCGATCTATCAACATTTCCCTTAGCTCAATTGTAAGCTCATTTCATAATATCTATGGTTGGATACCTCCATGACATGACTTGTCGCCCAAAATATTTCAACTGGCTACTAGTTAATTGCTTTCTATAATTACCCCTACGCGCAACTGATAACATATTATTCGAAACAAAGTAACAATTTTGATGTCCGTAGGTATAGTAGGGTCAGAGTCATCATCTGCTCCGCAGGGGGCGACATCTGTCGTTTCTACCCTTGGTTTACCTCAGCCCACCTGATGATACGCACTAAATTGTACGATTATATCTTAGATTAGAACTGTATTAGAAATAAAAGTACTCCTTTTGGGTATTTTATGCTTGTAAATGAAATCTACCCTAGCTTCCTTAGTCCTGACTTTTTTGATAAATAAACAAAATTAAAAATAAATATCACGGGACACTTGACCCCAATTGACCTAGTCCCAGAGTTAGGAAAGCTAGTGTTATTATGTGTATATGCAAAGGATATATATAATTAATTAGCTTTTGACCGCGGCTTCGCTGGCGTTAAATTTGAGGTTCAAAAATTAACCTAAATACGTAATTAATTATAAGTGGTACCAACTTTGAAACCCTGTTTCGCTGATTCAGGGGTGGAATTTTAGAAAACGTTAAAGTACAGTACGACAAAGTACGCGTTTCTTTTGCCCGCGACTTCATACACGATATAGGATTATATCCCGAGAAATTATACAGTTCCCGCGGGGCATGAATTACGTTATAATCTATTTTAATATTCTTAATTGTCGATTAGAGACACATTGTAGCTTTCTATTATTGAAATAATTTTGAAAGCTGCCTCGAAATTGAAACTTATTTTTTTTTAGTTTATATTTAAATTTATATATATAGAAGATAGATACATAGGTACCTAACTACTTAAACACTGTTTAAACACCCAAGACTCGAAAACAAGCATTCGTATTTTTAATACAGGATGTCCCAAAACCATGCCACACAGGGAAAATGCAAAGGGAAAGGATTTTGATCGGTGGCGTAAAATTACGGGTGTTTTTTTACCATATCGCGGGGTCGATTCCCGGTTCATACAGACGATTATTCAAAAATCTTTGAATGCAGTTAAAATTATTTTCTAAATCAAAATGAAGTCTCCTTTTAGTAAAATTACTAAAAGGAGACAGCCGGTGAAATTACTGGCACGTGAGGTATCCCATCTTAGGCCTCTAGGTTGGCAACGCGTCTGCAATACCCCTGGTGTTGCAGATGTTTATGGGCGGTGGTGATCTCTTACCATCAGGAGACCCATTTGCTCGTTTGCCATCCAGACAAATAAAAAAAAAATTGTCTATCTTAAATATTTAAGATACTTTCCCTCCATGTGGCATGGTCTTGGGACACCCTGTATAAATATCTGCTCCATTCGGGGATCGAACCCGGAATCTCAAGCTTTGTAGCCAGGTTCTCTAACCACTGGGCTATCAGGTCAGGTGTCGTCTTTAGAACGGATGTAGTTCTCCAAATTGAGCTGTGAATTTCCATTTTTGTGATTTTGGAAACTTTTGCAATACGTATTTTTAAAGTTGTCAATAAATTTCATTGAAGAATTTGTGCTCTGCATAGAACCTACATCCGACACATCACACACATCCTAGTAAAACCTAGCTCACTCTTGCGCTAGGATTTACTAGGCTACGAATTATTTCCATTAGAAAAGAATTGAAAACGATTGAATTGTTTCTGCCACAGTGGCCTTGGCTTGCTGACTAGTCAAATCGGAAAAAGGCGGAAACTTAAGGCCTGCGTATTTAGTGTTGCATAATGAATCTTGTTTTTTTTTTCTTATAGTACATAGGTACTTTTTTACGTCAGGTGATGGTAATTATCTATTCTAGAACAGTAAAAGATGTTATTACGAATGACCGTTTCTCATAATTATATTTTTGTATTATAGAGATTGTATTATCTAGAAGAAAATAGTACTTAGAATAGAACATTTATAAAAGTCATAAAAAATCGGCCAAGTACGAGTCGGACCCGTACATGCCTTCGACATTTGTTTCGTAAACAGTTCAGTAAAAGTTTTTCTTAAAAAAATTCTAATATAAGTTTTTTATGCTGACGGTACTTTATGGCCCTGGTTATCAAAGTACCTACTCGTCAAGACGAATCAAACGAGTCCAAACTCAATGCAGTTTGGCTGATTGGCGTCTGAAACCATTGCCACTATTTGCCACGCGCCGTGCGGCTCAAAAAAAATGGCTGTCAACGCGGTTTATTCGCGGGAAAATCGGCGGACTTCGTATATTGTGTAATTCAATATAAGAAGCTCGACTAGTGTGAATACATTTTAAACTGAATTATAAACCTTGTAAATAGTGTTATACTTAGTATGATTTTTTTTTGTGTAAAAACAATAGGTAAACATAGTGATTAGTACGGTGCGGATTTGGCGAGCGCTTTATCAAAGTTGGGTTCATTGAGGTTTGTGGTTCATAAATTGCTTCATTTATTTTGCAATACAAAATCGAATAAACCACACAATCAGACAGTCACTGTATTAAGTATCGAAGCTTTTATGAAACATCATTAAAATCGTAAACTTAAAGGTAAACATTCAAACGGCATAGAGCCGTTGCTAGGTGACAAACTTGGCCACCTAGCAACGGCTAACAAAACAATGCCTAGCAACCAAAAAACGCTGAAAAAAACACGTTTTATGTATGACGACCCCCTTTAATTTGTAACTTTATTTTATTTTTAGTATTTGTTGTTATAGCGGCCACAGCATTACATAATCTGTGAAAATTTCAAGTGCCTTACTTTTAAGGCTTAAGAGATAAAGGCCTGTGAAAGACGGACGGACAGACAGACAGACAGGCAGCGGAGTCTCAGTAATAGGGTTTCGTTGGCACCCTTTGGGTACGGAACCCTATAAACGTTTACTTACGAAAAGTGAAGGAAGCCCTGGAAATTATTCAATTCGATCATCATTTGTTTTCAAAGCCATAATTGAAGTCACATTTCGGTTCGCTTAATTTTTCCAGACAAAGGACATGATTTGTCGAAAAGCCATAATTTTCGTGGTTGCTGTTGTATAGAGTTTTTGATTACTCAAATATAAAGGGCTTCTCGGTATAAAGTTCGCAGTGATCAGCTTTAGCCCTTTGTTAGCGTTTTAATCAATCAGAGGAACGCGCCGGGTGCGCGGGTTTAGGGAAGTCAGCGGTAGGCAATAGGCATTCGAGCCGGAAAGTTATTTTGCTTAAATTTTAAAAGAAGTTGATGATTTTTTCTCGCTCATTCTGACGTTAGGATGTCTCGAAAAATTGTATTTTATTACCTGCCAGACTGTTCTAATTTATAATTATGATTTTTGTTTTTGTTTTAATATATATTGTAGCTTAAATGGTTTAGGATTTAAACGTTTTAAAAAAATATCTCCTGAGAGCTGATTTTGTTTACAATTTTAACATAACTTATAGTAATTATGATTTAGCATATCTCCACAATATATATAATGGCTAACTTAACGATGAGTCTATGGTTAATGACTATAACCCATGCATGTTTTCCCCCTAATAAATTCATATGAAAACAACGCAGGCGCAGCGTATGGGTCGGATGGCGGGGGACCAAGGGTAGCGTGGTAAATTATTACGGTAGCTGGTTTTTGACTTCTTTTGTTGCATGAGTTGGTTGTGGGTAAAACTTATGCGGGATTATTTAGTTTTGTTTTTAGATAGGGATCGAGAGATATTGTACCTAAAGATTGTTTGGCTTCGCAGAGTACAGACAGCGTTAATAGCATAGTTCTGGGTCACAAGCAGACACAAATTGAATTGAAAGATAAAAACATTGCCAAATGAACTAGTCATATCATTGGCGTCATTACTTTTAGCAAGAACTTAGTTTTTTTTAACAAGGCTCTGTCCATCAGAAAACAATTTTGCAGTGTCTGGTGGGTTTTGCCGATGTTCGGTAAAAAACTATTAAACGAAATATAAAAGGTAATGGTGAATGAGCAATGACATCGCGAATCCTAGCGACAAGTAAGTATTTTTGAAATTGTATAGTGTAGAACAGTCAACATCAAAAACATTATAAATAATATACGCACTTCCGATTTTCATCTAAGTCGTGTTTGACCCATTATGTTGAGAACATTTGTTGCGTAAATAATACGGAACCTCAAGCCAAAATTATTATAATATCGATCGATTTGTCGTCCCCGAAAAACCCTACATACCAAATTTCATCGAAATTGTTGGAGCCGTTTCCGAGATCCCCGAAATATATATATATTGCTCGTTTAAAGGTATTAGATAGATAGATTAAACATCCAAGACCCGAGAACAAACATTCGTATTATTCACACAAATGTCTGGCCTGGCCGGGAATCGAACACAGGACCTCAAGCTTCGTAGTCAGGTTCTCTAACCACTTGGCCATCCGGTCGTCGTATATAGTTTGATGGATTATAGAAGTACTTACAGTCAAGTCATTCGATAAATTTAATGAACATATTTCACGTAACCATGTGATTAAATTTTCAAGCAGTGCCCTGCTAATGTTATAAACCGTTTAATAAAGACGAACAATCCACCTGAACGGCACGTTAAGGAGGAAATTAAGGAGTCTGCCGACCTCGGATGCTCATTACGGAGCAGTATTAAATGCGGGGTCTTCTGCTAGAATATGTATTTTTACGGGCGCTCCGGGCTGGGCTCGTGAATGTTTGATGGGACAATCTCGGCGCCGGCGGCACCTGCGCTGGCTCTCGGGGGCCTCGGCTAGGACTTTAGGTGAACGAACGATATATGCCAATCTTAAATGGAAAACTTGTACAAATTATGTGTATTTGCGCATTTTCAAGACTCCGAAGCTCAAAAGAAAAAAAAGGGAGTGATCCAATGAGGGTTTCTGGACTCGTAAAATATCGCTAGATGGCGTTATTGAGTTCCGTTTGAGGTGCTGTTTTCCTTGTGATTGGCTCATTTAGTTATTTAACCAATCCCACACGTGACGCAAATGTCAAAGTTCTCAAAGGATCTCACGTTACGAGTACTAGCACCAACTAAATACTCGTAAGTAAGATTTTTATATTACAGAAACTCCCATTCATCGTTGTCCGTCTGTGTGAATGAAGTGTGAAAACTTATTAAAACCTATAGATTTTTTTCCAATAACTAAAAATTAATAAGCAAGAAGGGAGCTCTCAGGGCACGAGTCAAAGAAATAAATCCTTTAATCTATGATTGCCATAGTAATATTAAGTATGAAGTATTTATAATTATAAAATAGATTTTTTGCTGTCTTTTAAAGGCCAATGTGAAAATTACAGTTATATCGCATACAAAAACTGTCATTTGATTGTGATCGCAAGTGTCAGAAACGTTAAACAATACGGTCTCAGAGGTCATATTGCCTAACATTAACACTCACGATCACAATGAAATGAAAGATTTTGTATGCGAAAACTTTCATTTGATTGCGATCGCGAGCGCCAGCTTAGAAACGTTAGGCACGCCTCTGATGCCGGTTGTCTAACTCTAACGCACTGTCATTCGCGATCGCATTTGCCATCTCTTTTTACCCTCGGCTTATATCGTGTGAGAAAAGAAGTGGTGAAAACGATTGTGATTTCGAGTGTATTGGACAATAAGGCCTCTGTATTTATCGTAATAATATAAAGCAATCGTTATAACTATGTTAATTATATTGGTTCTTTCGCAAAATAAGCATTTTAAATACTCACATTAGGTATATTTATTAATAAGCATTATAACAATAGTTATTCCGAGTAAGCACACGGAATTATATTTTTAGGGTTCCGGAGCCAAAATGGCAAAAACGGAACCCTTATAGTTTCGCCATGTCTGTCTGTCTGTCTGTCTGTCTGTCCGTCCGCGGCTTTGCTCAGGGATAATCAATGCTAGAATACTTACTGTAATTTTGCACGAATAAGTATGTATGTTAACTATGCCGACAAAATAGTACAATCAAAATTTCAAAAAACATTTTTTTTGGTGTACGTAGACGTAAAGTGGGGTGTTTTTTTTCTCATCCAACCTTGTAGTGTAGCATATCGTTGGATAGGTATTTTGGGGGTTGCTCGAACGATTTTTCGATTCAGTGATTTGTTTGCAAAATATTCAACTTTAAAGTGCAAATTTTCATTAAAATCAAGCGTCCGTCCCGCCCCTCTAAAATCTAAACCGGTGGGTGTAAAAATTTGAAATAATTCAGAATGGTAGTAAGTATGTATATGAAACTTTCAATGAAAACTATAACGGCTAAGTTTGCTTGAGAATTATTAGTAGGTAGTTTAAGAGTAAATAGCAGCCTAAGGTATAAAATATACCTAAACTTGGAAGATTCCGTATAAAATACGAAATCCTTATAAAAATATTACTTAATTTTTTCGTAATGGCTACGGAACCCTATTTTGGGCGTGTCCGACACGCTCTTGGCCGGTTTTATATTCTTATTACTTGAGGATTGAAATCCCGAAAACAAACAACATATTTATCTATAATTGTTGGATTTGCTCTACCTAACCGTATGCAATTCATCTTAATCGATTCTGGGTATTACTAGTACATATTTTTTGGCTTTGTTTTTTGCACCGAAATTATGCTTTGGCTTGACTTGCAAAAAATATACCTTGTCAAATTGAGAATCTGCTCTTTTTTGAAGTCCACTTAAAACACCAGACCGCATCTCAATTGTGATATATTAACTGCACTTAATAAATAAAATAATACACTATAATAGAATTAAAGATAGTGTTGACATATTTTTATTTTTTCACAAATACAGGCAATATTACGTGTAGGTTAGCGTGTATTGTGG
Source organism: Choristoneura fumiferana (assembly GCF_025370935.1). Lineage (NCBI taxonomy): Eukaryota > Metazoa > Arthropoda > Insecta > Lepidoptera > Tortricidae > Choristoneura > Choristoneura fumiferana. Next base: position 13,693,959 of record NC_133474.1, on the reverse strand, counting down.
AGGACTGGGCTGCAAGAGGGCGGAGGGTAGACAGGGGTGTTCTGTAATCAAGAAGAGTACACGCGTCCCTAGGCACCACCCCTCCCCACCTCCTGAAACCACCTAGAGGGCAATGCCTCAAACCTCTATTGACTTACTGCTTGAATAAAGAAATATTTTTACGTTTCTTTTGTTGTATGGAAATCCACCGCAAGACTTGCGGACTGAAAGTACAGAAAAAGCCTAACTTACTTTTGTTTAAAATGTTTGCTTTTTTATTGGGTGTTACGAAAAGTCATAAAAATATTCAATGAAGTACTTATTTTATAGCATCTTAGACAAAACTGATGGTAAGAAACAACCTGCTCAGGAGTCACGGGTGATACCGAATTTTTAGATACAGTAGGGAATGTATCGACGATCGAACGTTACGTATCGATGATTTAATACGTCTACTTCGAGTAGTAAGCGAATGTTTGATAAAAACTTACACTAGAGCCGGTGGACCCCTTATTTATTTTGACCACCAAATAAATTTTAAATAAATTGTATAATGGATAAACAAATTCATTTGAAATATTCTTTCAATTTCATAGCAAAACCGAATTAATTACTTAAATTTGTTTTTTCCAAATTTTGTTCTGGAATAGCAAACAATGCGTCCGAGAAAACTGTCCAGCATCGCGAAAAAAATAGCATAAATTTTGCCATGGGAATTTATTGTAACACTTTTTTGAACTTGTTTTAAATGTAGAAGATAACAAGGTGTAGGAATAATTATGAAAAATAAATTTCTTATCTACAAAAAAAAACGAAGTAAACATACACATGTCTGTACCTATGAGTAGGTTAGTAATAGGAATGGGTAATCGTTTAAAATGAAATCGCTTAGTAATCCACATTTGTGCTAACAATCGGACTTGTAATGCGCGGCTTTTGTGGAACAACAAAAGTGAACCTGTCGGTCGTCCGTTTGCTAGAATAGACCTATTTTAGGGTTGCGAGGGAAGCAATGACAAGCGATCCCTACAATACCGGCACAAAACCAATACAACTTTGCAGGCAGTTCCTGCTGCTTACTGCAGGAAAATCAACACTGTCACCCTGTATTAGAAGTCATCTGTGAACAAAACGTGTTTTTTCAACTCATGGCTGTTTGTACAAAAGTCGCCATGTGCAGTGGGTTGTGCCGTATGGCACTGCGCTGACAGCTACGATCATTGTACAGAAATCGACTTACTGATTTAGTTCGAATAAGTCATGCTTTAATATAAATAGCGTGACGGAGAATCATGAAACTTAACTAATTAAAGCGTTATTGTGGCAATTTAAATTGCAACATAGATGGCCACAAAGGGATTAATTATTTAACTACCTATGATCATGAGCCGAGTCAATGGTTTCCTTGTAGTCATACTTAATTTGATTAAATGCTGATATTTTTACAATCTATTACGTCAGCTACGTAGTTTTCCGTTGAGACTAGGTCACAAAAAAGACCAATCAGTCAAAGATTTTTACCATAATATCATACAGGTACTTTGAAGTTTTGGATAAGGGAGAAGACTTGTATTTTCATACTGCCTCTAAAAGATAAATGAAATAAGTAGACGAATTCTTAAAATTACTGAAATATTATATTCTCGCCCATCACGTCTAAGTTCCACAATGCCTAAATAAACAATACAGAATTTTAGAATGAAGTCCAAATACTTAGTCTGTCTCAATAATAAATTGTATAATGGATAAACAAATTCATTTGAAATATTCTTTCAATTTCATAGCAAAACCGAATTAATTACTTAAATTTGTTTTTTCCAAATTTTGTTCTGGAATAGCAAACAATGCGTCCGAGAAAACTGTCCAGCATCGCGAAAAAAATAGCATAAATTTTGCCATGGGAATTTATTGTAACACTTTTTTGAACTTGTTTTAAATGTAGAAGATAACAAGGTGTAGGAATAATTATGAAAAATAAATTTCTTATCTACAAAAAAAAACGAAGTAAACATACACATGTCTGTACCTATGAGTAGGTTAGTAATAGGAATGGGTAATCGTTTAAAATGAAATCGCTTAGTAATCCACATTTGTGCTAACAATCGGACTTGTAATGCGCGGCTTTTGTGGAACAACAAAAGTGAACCTGTCGGTCGTCCGTTTGCTAGAATAGACCTATTTTAGGGTTGCGAGGGAAGCAATGACAAGCGATCCCTACAATACCGGCACAAAACCAATACAACTTTGCAGGCAGTTCCTGCTGCTTACTGCAGGAAAATCAACACTGTCACCCTGTATTAGAAGTCATCTGTGAACAAAACGTGTTTTTTCAACTCATGGCTGTTTGTACAAAAGTCGCCATGTGCAGTGGGTTGTGCCGTATGGCACTGCGCTGACAGCTACGATCATTGTACAGAAATCGACTTACTGATTTAGTTCGAATAAGTCATGCTTTAATATAAATAGCGTGACGGAGAATCATGAAACTTAACTAATTAAAGCGTTATTGTGGCAATTTAAATTGCAACATAGATGGCCACAAAGGGATTAATTATTTAACTACCTATGATCATGAGCCGAGTCAATGGTTTCCTTGTAGTCATACTTAATTTGATTAAATGCTGATATTTTTACAATCTATTACGTCAGCTACGTAGTTTTCCGTTGAGACTAGGTCACAAAAAAGACCAATCAGTCAAAGATTTTTACCATAATATCATACAGGTACTTTGAAGTTTTGGATAAGGGAGAAGACTTGTATTTTCATACTGCCTCTAAAAGATAAATGAAATAAGTAGACGAATTCTTAAAATTACTGAAATATTATATTCTCGCCCATCACGTCTAAGTTCCACAATGCCTAAATAAACAATACAGAATTTTAGAATGAAGTCCAAATACTTAGTCTGTCTCAATAGTAACTTAGTATGTACTGGCGTACCTACTAAATACGTTCATGGAAGTAGCCTGTAATTATTTTTGGCATTTCGATACGTACTATTTTTTTTTAATTAAGTAAAGAGGTTTTAGGATAAAGACGTAATGAACTTCAGACAAAAGTAAAAATAGCATACAATACTCGTATCAATATTTTGGTAGGTGCTTGCATTGAAGGTTACTGTACTATTTCTGTTACTATACTGTATGTTACTAATACTGTATGTTACTGTATGTAACAGTATGTTACTATACTGTTCAATTAGGATTATGAAATGTTTGTAATGAAAGTCGTCACGGATCACAGCGATATGTTGTTTCAGTGTGAATAACGTTTCACTCAGAGGTTACCTACTTACATTGAAATTAATTACAATTAAAACATATACTTATTGTCTATACCTTAACACTAGAAATAAACAATAACATAAAATCCTAAGCCGCCCATAAAGTCGCAAATCGAGTGATTAAACTTCTAATAGCCAATACCATTAAGTGATACATGCAACGAGCCGCGTTTGAATAATTCCACAGTATGGATACAATGTACGGCTTTCGCTAAACGGCTCCATATTTTCAAAATCCCCATAGAGCAATAATATTCAATGAGCCGGGTGAGATAGATGTATTGTGCGCGGGTAATGGGGAGCGGGATGCATGATGGAGGGACATCGGATGGCAAATCCTGGAGATTAGCGCGACGAGCGACATGTGGCCCCCCGGCACTTAGCGCCCCTCCCCGCTGCAATCCTTCATCCCCGCGACACAATTAACAACCTGTCGTATGATCTGTTCTTGGCCCAAGACCTCAAGGTTCAGTTTCTGAGCAGAAAATAAGTTTTTGTCAAACATATGATTTTTAATTCGTGCTTTTTTGCTGTGGTACTTCTCGTTGATTGTTGCTGGTATTTGCATTGACAGTGAAACTACATTTCTTTCCCAAATTAAATGTCGATACCATTAAGAGAAGTTTCCATACAAACGTAGTCCCGGTCTTATTTGAAAACAAGGCAACAGAAATAGATTAAATTTTGTAAGTATAGACTAGACGTAATTATCTATGCCTGTGGTTTTTCAGATTTTCATATTAATGTGTAATATCAGAATTACAGGAGCTCAAAAGTCGTCAAAAAAAAATATGTCAACTTTGCACGTGAATTACAGACTAATAAAGCATTTTTACAAAAATCGAAAAAACCACAGGCATAGAAAATATGAATATCTTGATTGTAAAAAATCTTTGATTTCGGGGTTATACTTTTCGTATAATATGAGGACAACGAAACCCAAAATTCAACCGCCCAAATCTTGAAAAGCCTACAGCTATCTCGATATAAATTACGGACATCGTTGCGAAATGCATGGGAGGACGGCTGCAAGTGCTTATGTCACGAGCGATAAAGACAGAAATATCCCAAACGAATACCTAACGCGGCCGCGCGGCCGGCAGGGAAACTTCTCTTAACGGTTGAGATACGAAAGTACGAAAGTCAAAGATACAATACTTATTTTGCACGGATTTTCATCATACAGCATAAATGAAGATCATGATGAAATTTTTAGGTAATTGCCGTTAAAATTAACTATAACGCCGAAATTTCAATCCAACTACCAGACCCGCGAAGCAGTAAACTAGCAGGGCTACTACGAAACTCGAAACTCGAAGTTCGTGTCGTGCGGTCCCTCTGTCACTTATACTGTTTAATACTAGAGAGAGAGGGACGGTACGATACGAACTTCGAGTTTCGAGTTTCGTAGTAGCCCTGCAGTGGTTGTATTGTGTTTGGCCAGACCTAAGTAATGGTTGATGCGTGTGAAGCCTGATTTTATTCTTGCACGGGGGCAAAGCCGCGGGCTTTAGCTAGTACAATGCAATCACTTAGTTATCAACATCAAAAGAACGTCATTGTATCATTCGACAAATTGGGTCCGCCATGAAAAGATCAAGAGGTGGGTATGAATAACAAAATGCGGGTCATTTGCAAACGTTCACAAGTAGTTCAGTCACAAGTAGCCATTATTGTTGCAGCACTTGTCATTGAACAAGTGCTTGAGCACAAAGAGAACCAGTTGCTAGTCCAGTAGTGATTTTTCTATGTTATCCATCTGAAACTCGATAAGATTTTTGGTTTTGTTCCTCTAACAGATTTTGAAGATAAACCAATAGGTATGTCAGTAGTAACGAGCAATAACGAGCAGATGATTGAACTAGTAATTACAGAAACAGGTCTCGGAGACCACTGCTGAGCACAGGCCTCCTCTCGGAATGAGAGGGCTTGGGCCGTAGTTCCCAGGAGGGCCCAGTGCGAATTGGGAACTTCACTCTCACCATTAAATTGCTTTGCAGGTTGTGCAGGTTTGCACACGATGTTTTCCTTCACCGTAAAGCTCGTGGTAAATTTGAAATTATTAAATTATTATTATTATTATTTATATAATTTCGCACATGAATTCAGAAAAACTCAGAGGTGCGAGCGGGGGTTTAATAAACAATTTAATTTAATCCACGGTTCAATTCCGTTTAACTATTTAACATTCATAGACCGGGAGATAGTGACACAAAATATTAGGTCATTTGTACCAGTATGGCGGTTCTTCAGGGGTCTAATTACGGAATGACAAAAAAGAAAATGATGGTCATAGCGCTGGTACCGGCGGCCCAATCGCGTGGGCGTTAATCGAACGTGTCGGATAAGTAACGAGTGTCGAACGATTTGTTCCACAAAAATGTTTGTATTTTCCGATAGTCGATAAAAAAAGAAGTAGGCGGTAGCGTAATGCCATACTTCTCCGGTGTGACTTACAGCCCGCCATACCGACGCGAATACATGTTCCAAGCTCTATGACATTAGACATAACCATAATTCTGAAGATCACAATCGAGTTTATAATATACGGGTGCTACCGTGTGTTACCACGTGTAAGGTCGGCGCGGGTCACTTGGGCTATTCTTCGCCAGCGAAGCGGAAAGCGCAGGAGTACAAAGCGCGAGCGCAATGCGCGTGCGTGTGCACACCGCTCAGACTATGCCATATGTCGCGCGCATTACCCTGCACCCCTCAAAGATTGATGGCGATTGACTCAATGGCACATTCAAACGTATTAAGCCATGAAAATGCTATGCACTTAGGCAAATGGGTGCGAAATTTCACTTATGATTTGTTGTTCGTAACTAGTTCAATATCACATTAAGTCCACGACGCGCCGCAGCTTCATCAACACAAGTATGACATCGGCAAGAGACCTCTATATGCGTTGTCAGTGTATCAGGATAAGTCTAAAGATCCAAATATACCGTTTTCTATGACATGTATTGTGCAAAATGTGTTTTGTTAAGTTTTATAAATGCACTGGCTTTTGCCCGAGGTTTCGCCCGCGTGGAATTCGGTTATCGCGCGCTGTTCCCTCGGGAGGTGCATTTTTCCGGGATAAAAAGTACCCAATTTCACTCTCTGGCCCATAAACTATCTCTTTATATACCAAATTAAGTATCAAGTCGATCCGTCGCTCCATTTAGACGTGATAGACGGAAAAACATACAAACACACACACTTTCGCATTTATAATATTAGTATGGATTTAATAAAATATTAGAATATCAAATTTTCCTGTCAAAAATCTTAACAATACTGATGTAAGATCCTACTTTTATTGTAAATGCAAAAGTTTGTATGTGAGTAAGTGATTATGTTTGTTACGTTCACGCTAAAACGGCTGGACGAATTTGGATGAAATTTGGTATGTAGATAGCTTAACATCTGGAATAAAACATAGGCTACTTTTTATTCCGTTATTCCCACGGGATAGGGATAAAATCTTGGAATAACAACAGCTCGGCTTAGAGTCATGAAATTTGTGACATGATTGTTTTTAATGTAACGTCAATGAAAACAACGATTTAATTTTCGGGAATTACCACAGGAATTTATAAAAATCCCGAAATTTCAATTCAGCTGCTGGATCTAATGATTTACGTGTGCGAAGCAGCGGGTAAACAGTAGTTGATCATAATTATTTCTAACGCGTAGTCACCTAGTTATAATCTATGAAGACACACTCTTATGCAAGGAAATGGAAACAAAGGCGTTTCGTAATTTCAGTACACAATACATCTTTTTATCGATGAGAACTGGCAAGAGAAATTTAAGAATAAAAACAGAAAGTAATTGCGATGAGCCGAGCCACTTGCACTTGTGTAGCGGGTTTCCGCAAAAGCCCGTTAACTCAGACGAAATAAAAAACAAAAACAGAATTTTTTGATTTACAAACTTAAGTTAGGTTAAAAGTACGTTTTTTTTATTCGACTGGATGGAAAACGAGCAAGTGGGTCTCCTGATGGTAAAAGATCACCACCGCCCATAAACATCTGCAACACCAGGGGTATTGCCGTATTGGTATTGCCGTTTACATGATACAACTAAGCACACCAGCAAAGTAGTGACAACAACTGTATTGCGAGGCGTAGTTTTACCAGCCTCACTTTGTGGTTCGTAGAAATTCTGTCTTTACTTCGAATTTTGTCTGAGCGCGTTACATTATTCTCGCTGCGTTAATCGCGAGGTAGGTCGTTTGCAGGTAGTTGAACCTTCATTTGGTCTTTAATTTACTTCATTACCTAGCTTATTTTGCCTGAGTAAATTTACTTGAGTTTGCTATTGAGATTCCCGTGGCGTGGGCAGGGTACGCTTTGAAGTGAATTGAAGCGGTCTTGTTCTTGGTGAATTAATAATATACCTAAATTTGATCTAGAAACTTTCATTACTCGAGTTTTATTTAATTTCTAGAGTAGAGTGTACTAAACATACAAATAAATTACATATAAATAAATTATTTAAAACTAACACTTAGTTGATAAGATTTTACTAACGGCAAACATGTGTATGAGTCTCATAGTTTCTTGAAATAAATTGATTATTATTATTATTATTAACAAAATACATCAACAATTCACTGAATATGTCATCGGATCATATGATCACAACATATTATTTTTGGTACTTATTCATAACGAATGTTATTCTTTCTCACAGCAGTAAAAAACGGGAGGCAACGAGAGCCTGTCATTCGTTTTGTAGGGTCGTTTTCACCCTTGTTTTACCATCAAAACACTTGGCACAAAAAGTGTAATGGAGTTTAGTAATGACCCCCTCCCGGAGGAGAGCAAATACGAACTGCGTCGACCCGCTGAGAGATGGCACTTTTGTTTTCGTATTTACGACTATTTTCATATAACTTGTGTAATAATGTGAGATAGCTTCGCGGGAAGATGAACAACAATGAAATTACACGGCTTCATCGCACAGAGAGACACAAGTTAGAAGTGCGAGATGACGTGCTTTAATTGAACCAAACAAAAAAAGAATCAATGTAAGTAAACAAACACGAGATGTAATAATAGATGTAAATCAGTTTCATATATGCGGTTGATACTGCTTTAAACAGGTTACGGCCATCGATAAATGTTATGACCAACGTTCACTGGCATAATAGTTTGCGCTAATGATACTTTCAAGCGATTAAAGATAGACGTCCCCTTATGAGACAATGGCTTGTACAGAGGTCGTATACGAATCGAATGTATGTATCATTGCCCGGGGCTGGACGAACCCCTCGATTCAATTATCACGCGGGGTTTACACTGATCTGCCATGGCGCTGGTGAAAACGATACTTGTGAGAGATTGCTTTATTGTTTTTTCTCGCGGCTAAAAAGGCACACGACCTTTGGTAAGGGTGGTAATTGAACAGCAATTTGGCGGCAAGTAGGCATGGCTTACAAAAAGTGATAGGTCAAACTTGATGGCTCGGTCAAGCATTAGGTACATGGGGCAGATATCTCTATAAAGCCAACTAAATACATTAAAATAAATACCTAATTCCCTTGGTAACGTCATAAATTGAGTACATACATACGACTTTACTGATTTATTCCACCTTTTTTTGTATAATACGTTCATACGGAAAAAAAAGAAAAGATTTAAAGATAATCAGAAAAATATGAGAAAACTGAACGACTATATATAAAGTTTCTAATATAACCCTTAGCACGTTTAATTACAAATGCTTAGCATCAATAAAATGAAATTCGGCGGTTTTTCATGTAATGTTGATGATATTTAAGATTTAATTTTTAGGGAACTCCCACATGCCCGCATGATAATATAAAAAAAGGGAACCCACGAGATTTTTAGTGAAATATCGGAATTTTAATTCAATTGCTAGATTTAACGGTATACGCGTACGAAGCCGCGGGTAAAGGCTAGTCGCTCACAGGTATGAAATAACATTTAAGAATTTATTGTATTTTAGTTACTTACTTACTTATTATTTAGTAATACAAAGAGAAAGTTCCCTCCAATAAATAAATCGGCGAGCAGGTGCGTAGGAGAGTGCGTGTGGCGAATGCTCCCGAGATTCCGCGGGAAACGTATTGTTTACCAAATTCAATTACAACTCACCGCAGACCGAATCCTCGGCTTTGATTCCAGAATAAACCACGCTAAATCAACCCGCGTGCGAAAGTTCATTGCTTTTATGTGAGCCGCAAAACATCTTTCTTTCGCGCTCCAGGCACGCTAACTTTCATTTGCAGTGAAACTGATATTTTATCTTGACGGCTGTATTATTACCTACAACACCTGGGATTTATCACGCTTAACGGAACGAGCCCTCTTGTTCTGAGAGGAGGCCTGTGCCCAGCAGTGGGACGTATATAGGCTGGGATGATTGATGAACGAAACGGGTAATAATTCCCTCGACGTTTCGGCCACATTGCAATGGCCGTGGTCATGAGCAGTCATGAGTAGACTGAAGTGCAGGGTACCTATCTAGTTTGCCCAGCAAGTCTTGTGCACTTTGTGTATTATACAAGCTTCGTAGGTACCTAGGTGGGTAAATTGTGTTACATAATCTTTTATGCCACTACTATTATAAATGCAAAAGTTTGTAACTCTGTTTGTTTGTTTGTTACCTCATCGCGTCTAAAACGCTGAACCGATTTTGATGAAATTCGGTATACAGATAGTTTGAGTCCCGGGGAAGGGCGTAGGATACTTTTTATCCCGAAAAATTGTATAGTTACCGCGGGATAGTGAAAACCGAACTCTATACGGACGGAGTCGCGGGTAACGGTTATTACTATATATGGCCAAAATTAGTATACGCTAATTAATTTACATTGAGTACCTATACGCATTAGCTTCGAACATATTCAGATGGGCAAAATGCGTACCTAATATCTAGTGTGTTTTAGATGTACATATTTACAAGGGGACGTATCTGAATATCAAAAATTAATATGTTTATCTAATCTTAAAAAGTCTATGGTCAAAATATCGAAAGTAGGGTTAGGTTAGGTTAGGTCCGATATTTTGACCTTCGGTATTTTAATTATCAAAATTTCAATTTTCGTTATTCAGATATGCGCCCATTTACAAACATGCTCTTAGATAGGTGTATTGTTTTGAGTGCCAACTCCGTACAAGTCTATCCAGTGTTCTAGATATTAGGTTGATTGATGGTTTTCCTTGTACTTAACATAAACATCTTTCTGTTCCAAAGGTCTTGTGAAAAATGGCAAAGGTATGTTTAAACTGTATTAGTTTATCTTCGTCCTCATTATATTAATGCTATGATGGATGTTACCTAGTGACTGACTATCCACTAAAATGTACGAAGCAACAACTCCATGGCTTTTACCAATTAAGTAATGGACGTCGCGGGTCGTGGAGCCGATCGATGCCCTGTTAAAGCCAACGACAATATTTTGTAATTTCTTTACAATTATATAACATGATATAGTTACTGTTTAAACTTACGATGTGAAATTTCAATGAATTGGTAGTACAGCTATTGGTTGGTAGTACATGTAGGTATTGGGAGAAATAGAGTCGTATCAGATATTTATGCACGCTTTTTGTGTCAGATACTGGTGCTGGTGACTGTACCTCTTGTTTTGATAAAAATTGTTCATACCTAGTAAATACTTGTAAGCATTGGAAGCATAAAGACATTTTGATATCGAAAAAGTTGTCAAAATGTAATAACTATACTTAACGTATTTATGTGTTGTAAACGCCAAATATTAATCAAAAATTTTTTTTGTATTGTTATGAGTATTATTTATTACTGACAAAAAATAGTTAGAGACTCAGTGACAGTACCGTGGCCCATTAGATGACACTAATTCCGTCAATATTGTACCTACATGATACGTATACTATAGTGCAATTAAGTTTAATAAACCAAATAATATAATAATATTGCGGGCAACCGCTGGATGCAAGTGGCGGCGAGTTGCCGTTCACTGTGGCGTTCTAAGGGGGAGGCTTTTGTTTAGGCTTTTGTTAAAATAAAAGAAAAACAAATTTCCCTAATCCTTGCACTACTTGGAAAAAGTTCTTTCCCTCATGTGTTATGACAGAAAGCGTATCACAAGCTTGACTGCGGATTTTGGGGAAGCGCCATTTGCGTTGATTATGCCACATGCCAATCATACCTGATTTTATATCATTTGCTCAGATCAAATTGGAGTTTGAAGGGTTTGTTAAAGCTATTTAGGGTGCTACGCTACTACATACGAGGGTAGATCGAATGCTTACATAATTGTTCATTTATTTGCAGATACATTTTAATTTTATTTTCAAACAGAGTAGTTGTCGTATTAAGTAATGCAAAAAATACGTCAGGAAAATTAGTCCTAAAGCAATGTTGCAATAACCACATAAACCATATTTCGTCATAATGCTTTATTTAAATTTCCCTTTAGCTTCCAAGTAAATTCTTGACAAACAGGATAGAGGTAACGCATGTAAATTAACTTAAGTCAGTGTTGTTAAGTGTGCCATGATATTTATTTATTTATACTCTAGTAGTAGTACACAGGAGATTAAATAATGAATGAATTAAATAAACGAAGTGTTGTACAAAATGAAAGCAATTTTGGCGAATATAAAAATACAGATTATAATTATATATTACATTATCATAATCTCTCATCATTATGTTTGGAAAAAATATATGAATATATTCATTATAGTCACGCGACTAATGATGTTATTATTTTTCTGACTAAATATTAGTACCCTGCAATTGATGGCTGTTTCTCTTCACTATTTTGCAACACTGCAATACAATAAAATCTCATTTGCATAGTTCTTATCTCATCTAAAGAAAATGTGGTCTTACATTACTGATAAACATTTCAACAAAAACACTAGAAAATGATCTTAAATGTTATTAAATATTAAATAACAGTGACTTTACACACAGAATAGATGATAGTACATTATCTACATTGTATCGTATAATTAATGACTGCCGTGTTATGTAACAGTAACCCATTAATGGAATGTCCTAACATATGGCGCAAGTCATCTAATCACCTATTTATTGCGCGATGGGATTATAATTACCACTTGGAAATAAAACAATAGGGAGCGTTTACCCACAACTAAAGGTACGTACAATACGTCCTTGCGCGCTCAAAAAGTATTATATGTAATTTTTACTAGTCAAACTGAAATTAATTAAACGCATTTACCAGACTACTGGTCGTGATCAGTTTCAAATGGGCCCAAAAAACAATAAAAGCCACTAAAGTCTATCTTATAAGGCATATTCTGGTATGATGGCCACTGAAGTATTATTAGGTAATGTTAACTGGGTCCTAGTGGAAACAAAACCTATAGGTAGGTTAACAGAAATTTGTAATTCGGTATAAAAACGGTATAAAGGTAGCTGTCATAGCACAACAAAGGGCACAAGCACAACCTATAAGAAAGTCTGAAAATCTAAATTTCTTATCCCTATCATCTAAATCAACTTTCATTGCATATTTTTCCTAGGGAATAGGCTCAGCGGGTAACACTCTTTCCCGACCCGGACAATACCGACATGGAAATACCGACCCTGTTTTTCGTGTACACGCCCATAGAAGCTCATGTCAGTTTCTATGGGCGTGTACACAAAAAACAGGGCCGGTATTTCTATGACGGTATTATCATAGTAAAATAGGTATTATCCGGGCCGGGAAAGAGTGTCACCCGGCTCAGCTAACATTGGATATTCATAGATACTTACAGATTTGTACGGAACTCTTGGTGCACGAACCCGATTCGCACTTGGCCGATTTTCATCGCGGTTCGGGGTAATTTGAGAACTATAGAGATATCACAATACATTATGAGGCAAAAGTCACATTTTTTATTTATAAACTGCAGTCTCTAGCTAGCTCTTCAACTTAGAATCCTTTGTCAAAGGATTAAAAGGCTTTTTAATTTTTAACCGACTTGAAAAACGGAGAAGGTTATCAATTCGGTGGTTTTTTTATGTTTGTTATTTCAGAACTCCGTCATTTATAAACCGGTTTGAATTTTTTTTTTGCGTTCGTCTATGAATGTCTTCTTATTAGATCCCATAAGCATCAAATCAGGATCTGATGATTGGATCTTAAGGAAATCGAGGGAACTCTTTAAATGTTGTAGGGACACCTATAGTAAATTGGATATATTTATTTGCTTTTGAAAAATCATCATTGATTAAGTGGAACTGGTGATGAAGTCCACAGTTGACCATCGGTCCAGTCCACAGTTACTATATACTCAATATACAAGTATGTCACGGGTTGAATTTTAATTACTTTAACACAGTTGCTAAGCAATATATGCTCCTCGTAATGCTTAAGGTAAAACGGGTGGTGAAGCACCAGGATTCCTCAATAATGAACGTCTCTGCATCGGAAAAAGCAATATTTCGTAAAAGGTGACGAGCAGTTGATATTAAACTATTGTACCTACCTTAGATTATTTATACTAAAAAGTGTGAAAAATAATTTATAACAAAAAATTTAACCGACTACAAAAAACCATGAAAATAATTTTCTATCAGTCTGAAGTCGGTCGGTGCCTCAGCACGAGCCAGCAGGAGTGATTGAAGCCCAACATATAGGTACTGCGTAGGTGAGGTAGATGACTATAGGTCCACTCCTGCTGGGTCGTGCTGAGGCCTCGACCGACTTCAGAATAGTAGAAAATTATTTTCATTATTTTTTGTAAAAAAAAAGAAAAAAAGAAGAGAAGTAGCAATAACAGCTCTGAGAGATTTAGTTTACTTATCTAAAATACAATTTGAGCAGTAACAGTATAATTCTGTGTGGTTACTTAAATTTACCCTTCATCTTGTTATCATTCTTGACATGTTATGTGCTGGTGTATAAATATTATTATATTAAAATTCAATTAATATTATAAACTCGGCTAAAAATGGTAGTGACGATAGGTACGTATAATTTTAATTTAGGTATAAAGAGTTATTAAAAGCAAACAAGGAAGCGATAACAGATACTTAGGTAAGCACTTTATTTACCTACTTTATATGGGCGTCGAATGTGATCGAATATCGTTTAAGTGTGTTTTATTTAGACTTTTAGCATGTATCTTGTACTAGTATAGCGACTATCAAGCCTTTAATACCTATATGTATTAGGTTTTAAAGATCGAATAATGTTATATTAACTCACTTCAAGTTTGTTAAGGAGATAGGTAGGTACATAAAACCGTCATTTTTTTTGCATTATTTACAGTACATTTTTGCTCTACATATGAACTGGCAAACATGGTATTTGAAAAATTGATTGCGTAACAAAATTGTCGTTTGTAAAAAGTTTTTCCATTATTCATTACAAATTGTAGTAGTTATAAGTACTTCCGCAGTTTTTAGACCAATCCCATCAGAACTGTACTACTTTGTTTATAAGTAGATAAAACGAAACACTTAGGTGTATAGCTTAGAGAGCACTACGTGCAGCTAGCAGATATATACCTACTTACTTATTATCTTAATGTAAGTATATAGATGAATAATAAATAAACAAAAACAAGCCAATTTTCATACAACGTTGTTCCCTGCAGAGTAGTTGAATCGAATGTGCTAGAGTCTAAAGCAAAGATATCTACTTACCAATACCCAATATGTCAACCGAAAAAACAGAGAAATAATTACTAAATTCACAAACGGGTCCTATAATGAAAACATCCAATCTTGTAGACATAGATAAGCCAGCATTTGGCTGAATAACGGTACCTGGAATAAACAAAAATAAAATTGATGACTTCATGGACTCAGTAGTCGTAAAACACATCGTTGGTTTTGATTGGAAATGGTTCGCGTGTGCGATATTATCTTGGTTAAGGGCGAGGCGCCATCTGGCGGGCAGATGCGCTGACGTCACGCGAAGCCCCGCGCTAGGGCTTCGCGCACGCGCCTCTCACAGCACAGCTGACCCATCCTGATTTACTCATACTTCAGCCTTTTATGACATCCTGGCACTCGAGTAACTTAATAAGGCTTTGATCAAGGCTGTAAGCAAAGTTAAACCAGATTTCTTAGATAGACGTAAATCGAAAAGATATTTTTTTCACACATCTATATTTTACATGATTTTTTAAAATGCTAATAACATCTTTGACCAAATAGGAAACTTAGTATTAAAGGAATAGGTACCTACTTCACATGCCATTTTAGATTCATATACTTCATTTTCAATTCAAGACTCTTGGCACTCAGTATTACAAGTTTTCCTAGGGACAACAATAACAAAGTTAGTAACAAGTGCTACTCTAAAATTATATTATGTTTTAAAAATGCATAAAATATGAACCAAGAAATCGAAAAAATATAGAGCATTGCCACCACGAGCATTTGACCACGTACCGCATTGCTTATAATAGTTGCTCTTTTCTTTTTCTTATGTTTTGTAAACTGTGCAATTTTATGAGTCAAACAAAACTTTATTTCTTTCCATTCAAATATTTATCACAGCAGATTATAAGAATGTTGTAGATAAGGTATATGTATTTAAGTATGTATCTATATCTATATAATTATATTTATCCGTTGCTTAGTACCCATAACACAAGCTTTGCTAAGCTTACTTTGGGACTAGGTCAATTGGTGTAAATTGTCCCGTGATATTTATTTATTATTATTATTATAAGTAAAAGGTAAAGTCAAGTCAATCATGTCAAATACTTACCATCAGTATCATCACTGCCTCTTGCATGTTAATTAGCACATACGACTGGACGTTATCATTACACATTATTTTTATCTTAGAATTTATCACGTATATCTGCAACAATAACCTTAGTGGCTCAAGAATAATAGGCAGGTGTTAGCACGCGACCAGCAAGGGGTACAAGGGCACGGAGTTGACTTTAATCATGGCGTTACTTGCTTCAAGCCGAGGACGCGGCACATCGCCTAGGTCATGAGCATGTCTAACAATGATTAAGTGAATATCTTGCGACGTTAGAGTTAAATATAAATTTTATGTTTTTAGTTAAATAAATGAAAAAAATGAAAATGCAATTATTTATTTCGGATACCAATTTTGAGCTATTAAATATCCATAATATACATATATATAAAGGGGTAGAAATTTAATTTAGTTAATTTGACTGACTTACGGTGGTTACATATTTGAATATCGAAAGTTAGAATATCGATGTTCAAAATATCGAAAATTAAAATAAGGAAAGTTTATATTGTCGAATGGTTAGATAACCTACGTCCAATATAGCGTTGGTGTTGCAGGTGTCTATGGGCGGTGGTGATCTCTTACCATCAGGAGACCCACTTGCTCGTTTGCCATCCAGTCAAATAAGAGTAAAAAAAATATACGCATTTTATGTTTATTTAGGTAACATGAGCAAAAATCTTTTAGAGTAACTCAAAGATAATTCGTCTTCTAATACGTAACTGTTCAACATATTTGAATATAGATTAACCGGTTGTTCGTAGATATAATATTACTTTGGTAACATTTTGTAATTTGTTTATTTTTATGAAAACATTTTTTAATAATTTAAAAATAACTATTGGGAAATGGAGCTGAAAAATGTGTGTGAAGTGCCCTTGATTTGAGACCTTTTTAGAGTTCTGTGGCCAAAGGGTGAAAAACGGGACCAATATTACTAAGATCACTGTCCGTCTGTCTGTCTGTAAATAGGCTGTATCTCATGAACCGTGATAGTTAGACAGTTGAAGTTTTCACAGATGATGTATTTCTGCTGCCGCTATAACAACAAATACTAAAAGATGAATAAAATATTTTTTTAAGGGGGCTCCCATACAACAAACGTGTTTTTTTTTGCCGTTTTTGCTCGATATTAATAACGGCAACCGGCAATTGCTTGAAATATTCATTCGCGTTCAAAATAAATAATTAAATTAAAACAAAATAAATATTTAAGGGGGATATTTTTGCAAATGTCTAATGTTGTATAGGTATGGAACCTTTCGTGCGGGGGAGTACGACTCTCACTTGGCCGTTTTTTAATTTTTCCCGTGAGAAGCCGGGGCGGGTCGTTAGTTAAATTATATTCACGTCGCAATTACTGGCTTCGTATTTACAAGCTCACAAGCTTTAAACCCAACAACAAACAAGGTTAAAAACCTAAGTATACTCTAGGTTGGCAACGCATCTGCAATACCCCTGGTGTTGCACATGTCTATGGGCGGTGGTGATCTCTTATCATCAGGAGACTCACTTGCTCGTTTTCCATTCAGTAGAATAAAAAAAAAATAGCTATTGCATACTTCGAGGCCTGCCTATATGCAATAATGATAAAGGGACGAATATACTATTAAAACCCGACGCCATGCCACGCTTGCGACACGCCGTTCAACGCGTGTCAGTACTAATCAGTACCATAAGCCCAGTTTAGACTTGCAAGAAAAATCGTACAAGTTGCATTACATTGCAAGGCCGTAAAGCCAACGAGTTTGTAGAGGGCAATCGAGCGCCGCAATGTGCAACTTGCACGATTTTTCTTGCATGTCTAAACTTGGCTTTATGTTTATTATGGTCAGTTGCAGAGAAAAACATGCGTCGGACGACGTGGCGTGGCGTCGCGTTTTAAAGTATGTTTCCGCCTTAATAATTAAGCTAAACAAGTAATGAGGTTTACTTAATTAAACAACAATTTTAAGCATCAGATGAGAATTTCGATTAATTTGTTCTGTGACTAGACCGTGTAAAACGGTCTACTTAGATATTTTATTCAATGCAGTATAATTACTGCAAGGAGTTTTAGTAAGTAATGGACAAGTTTCGAGTAAGGCAGCATAACTAAACGCGACGTTGCGCGGCCGGCATGCGCGTGCGATTCGATTTCAGCTACTGGAGACCACGGCCTGCGAAGCCGCTAAGGAGTTGTCTTGATTGTTAAGTAACTTAGAAAGTGATTTGTATGGTGCTTTTTTTAATATAATTTACATGTACTTGACATTCCTGAACATTATTTTATATACTAGTGTGTATTTAATACAATCTTTTTGATTTCACACGACGCACGTGATTAGACCCTTATTCGAAATGATCTAAGAAATTACATTTTGTATCGCTTGGCGTGGTGTTTTTGTTATTAAGACCAACAATACCTCGAGCTTTTAAATTATTAAAAAATGTTTTCATAAAAATAAACAAATTAAAAAATGTTACCAAAGTAATATTATATCTACGAACAACCGGTTAATCTATGTTCAAATATGTTGATCAGTTACGTATTAGAAGACGAATTATCTTTGAGTTATTCTACAAGATTTTTGCTCATATTACCTAAATAAACATAAAATGCGTATATTTTTTTTATTTTTATTTGACTGGATGGCAAACGAGCAAGTGGGTCTCCTGATGGTAAGAGATCACCACCGCCCATAGACACCTGCAACACCAGGGGGATTGCAGATGCGTTGCCAACCTAAAGGCCTAAGATGGGATACATCAAGTGCCAGTAATTTCACCGGCTGTCTTACTCTACACACCGAAACACAACAGTGCAAGCTCTGCTGCTTCACGGCAGGATTAGCGAGCAAGATGGTGGTAGCAATCCGGGCGGACCATGCACAAGGGCCTACCACCTGCAAAAAAAGCCTTGCCTTTCTAAAAAGCTCGAGTCCTTTAACTACTATAGACACACACACATTTAAGTTAGGTACGCACCCACCCCGCCGCCAGACCTAAATACTTAGTAGAATTTGTGAAAGATTAAAATTTTTTTGGTGTCAGTTATGTCAACCCAAATCTGATAATCCTGTCCACAGCCTCCCAACCTCATAGCAAGTTAAGAATATTACCGTAGATTTTTTGGTACAATCAGCATCCACCCTTATGTTGCTCAGCTCAAGCAGGTCGCTTTCTTCTTAATGTACCTCATTAACCGACAAAAACGCGTCTGTTAAAATAAAACAATGTCGTTCGCTATTGTTAACTTGATTCCCACTCATACCGCATACCACGTATTTCTTTATTGGATGTGAATGAAAGTTTTGTCGTCTCTAGTAAATTTTCAGTGCCCCTGCTAAGAAAGGTCTTCTCTCAGAATGTACAGGGGTTGTTCTGACGTTTCCACGCGAGTCTAGTGCGGATTACTAAATTCTTTCCTTCGCAGGTATTATTAACAGATTTGTTCACAATGTCTTTCTTTATAGAGTAAAGCTGACGGGAAGCTTCAAATGTAATTTTGCACAAAATAAAAAAAAACGAATTAGGGTATCATGGTTTAAAGTTATGTAGGCATCTCCAATCATGCTCCGCAAAGTACCCGCAAATCTTTCGCTTGGAGAGTCACTTATAATAAATTGATAAACAAATAGTCGGAGCGCAGTTATTGTTGATGTTTGTTCTGTACACAAATTTCCCCAGTTGGTACCCTCGCGGGGGGTTGAACGCGCGCAAATATACCGAGATCAAAGAACCGAAGTGCTTCAACACGAATGGCTTGTCGAAGTGTTGTTTCGGATAATCTTTAAGAGATTGTTTTGACCATTTTTTAAATATTATTTAAAATCTTAAAACATGTAATAGTATCACCTAGTGTATTCCTTTGTAGGATTTTTTTGATTTACGCGATATTTTTGTATTTTGGTTCTTTTCTTTTGTACAATAAAGAGTTTACATATTTATCCGTGGTAGGTATTTATATTATATTTTCTATGAAATAAGCAATTGGTTACTAAATATGGTACCTACTATAAAAAATGTTTTTTTTTAATGAGAATTCATTTATTTAAATGTTAAAAATGTTGTTATGATAACATAAACAGTTTATATGATGAATATGTATGTAGCAACATAGGAATGGACAAAATGGCAGTCTTAATAGTAATTTATCTAAGTCAATTTTCCAAGGAGTTCTACGAATTATTTAAATACGGTCATCACGAACATACATAGGTACTTACACACTGGTCAAACAAGAGTTGTGTCGCGTTAGTGATATATAAAATCACTTAGACTGATACCTATGATGGAGAGATCAAGTCTCTGTTAGATAGCCAAAAACGCGCCTTTTGCATGTTATCGACTGGTATTCATTGGTTTGGCTGGTTTCCTGACCGCGCGAGGTTTGGTTTTCGTTGTTTGCCAAATATATTATATCGTTATTGACACAGTGCGATCATTAATACAGACGAGGGCCCATTTATTAATTTTAATAAGTGGGGTGACTCGCAGTTCGAAGGGGCGACGACGTCCGCCAAGTTTGTTTTATTAGTTTAGATTTTATGTTTTATGTAGTCTTTATTCAGTTATCAAGGTTGGGAGATGTGATAAAAATTGTAGGTAATAAAAGTTGAAATTTATTTTAACAGAAGCGGCAAATTTTGAACATGAAACTACCGTGAGACTCACTCATATTAAATGTTATTATAACGGATAACTCAAGTCTTAAACCGAGTTTAGCTCGACATATTTCGGGCTATTTCGTAGCCCTTCCTCTCAGGAGCACGCGAACCGGCGGCGTGCGTGTTGATAGAAGCGGCAAACTGACATGAATTGTGACTTGATTTTTTCTTCACAATTTTAAATGTTACCTTATAAATCGAGAGATTATATTTCGAAGTTAGTACAAATAAAACAGTCTGTCGATAAGCGCTAATAACGACATAAAAAAATCCTGTAACTTCTCGTTTTCATTTAGAGATATGATAAAATAAAGAAATATGATAAAAATATAAATTTATCTATAAATAATTTATAAATAATTTTATCTCTGAATATAAAGAACTACTGGTACAACTTACTCAATTGAAACTCCACTAACATAAAAACTTATTTTAGTCAATGTCATTTGATACAAAGGGTAGATAGCGCCCGCCGGGGCACCACCAAAGTTGTCACGGCGCGTGCCGCCTGTGGCGCATCTCTAAATTGCAATTTAATCTAATTACCGGATGATATAATTTTTCGGTTCTGCCTAATCAGATAACAGAAGCATTATCGAATTATAGAGCCGTTTTCGAGCGGGCGGGATCGCGAACAGTGCTCTCGTGTCAGTTATTTATGCTAATGTTGCTCTGGCGTTCTATTTTACGCGCGTTTCGTTCCAGTTTATGGATTTGTCCAAATAATATTCGTATTGATTTCCGATTTAGGTACAGTCGCATCATTGGTACAAATCATGTAAAGTAATGTTCAACCAAATTAAAGTAAAGTTGGGTAAAGTGAGTATACTGGGTAGTAAGGTGTCTTAAATAGCGCGTTGTGCCGGCTAACAAGTGATAATTGAATACTAATCCGTTCTCGTACGTTTTCGTTGAAGATTGTCAGTGATAGCGATTGTACTCGTATCTAACGATAAGCGCAGTTTCCCAGGAACTCGATACGGGGCGCCTGCGGCACGTGGCGACATATTTATCTATAAATGACTACAATATTCTCGACAATGTGGGACAAATTGTAGTCACTATCAATGCAAACCTATTTAAATATAATCTGAGTACAGTTACTTCTGGTGGATGCCGGATGTTATATTTAGAGTAACGGCAGATCTTCGACGATGAGGTTTTTCACAGAGGCGAAATATCGCTAGATGGCTTTAGTATTTTGAGGTACGTTTGACGTTTGCTCGTGATTGGTTTAATAACTAAATAAGCTAATATTGATCTATAACCGAGAAAATATTATGTTTTTATAGAAAAAAATCATCATATTTTTGCTTTACATTATTATCTCTCTCAAGAGGCTAACACAAGTTAAAATTCTCTATTCTAAGTCAATACACTCTTGACACAGTAGTTGTGGTTGTCACGTGAGAATCAGTACTGAACCTCCAAGATGACTCTCTTGGAAAATAGTGTGGTGGTCCCTCCTTGCCTTCCGCACCGCAATGGTGGAGTCCGGAGTTCGTATTTTGGGTATAGAGAGCGCTGCCGCCCACTCTCATACTAAAAACCTTAGTCGTCAGAAGACGACGACTTCCACGGAATAAGATGAGTCCATCCTATTCTAAAACCAGGCAAGGCATTTTTTAGGGTTCCGTAGTCAACTATTGCCATGTCTGTCTGTCTGTCCGCGGCTAAGCTCAGCTTAGAGACAGTTAGTACTAGAAAGCTGTAATTTGAAATGAATATACATATCAGTCACGCCGACAAAGTGGTAGAATAAAAAATGTAAAAAAAAATTTTTTAGGGTACCTCCCACAGACGTTAAGTAGGGGGGATTTTTTATTGACTAACCTTGTAGTGTGGGGTATCGTTAAAAGTATTGGGGGTTGCTAAGACAATTTTTTGATTTAGTGATCTGTTTGCGAAATATCCAACTTTAAAGTGCAAATTTTTATGAAAATCGAGCGTCCACTTGTCCCTCTAAAATCTGAACTGTTGGGTAGAAAAATTTGAAAAAATTAGAGAGGGTAGTAAATATATCATATTTACAAGAAAAATTATAACGGCCAATATTGCTTGAGAATTAATAGTAATTTAAGAGTAAATAGCAGCCAAAGGTATAAAATATACCAAAACATGGAAGATTCCGTACACCATACGAAATCTTTAGAAAAATATTATTTGTTTTTTTCGTAATGGCTACGGAACCCTATCTTGGGCGTGTCCGACACGCTTTTGCCCGGTTTTTAAGTTACACGTAGAAACAGTTATTTTACTATGCTTAAATACCTACTTCGTGTAAGTAGACTGCAATCCTCCCTTTAGTAATATTTTTAGCCCCCGACGCAAAGTGTGTTTGTGTGTCTGTCTGTGTGTCACCGTAGCTCTTAAGCGGGTGAACCGTTTTGAATGTGTTTTTTATTTGAAAGCAGGTTTTCTAGCGATGGTTTTTAACATGTTAAACTGTGAAGTGACAATGTCGAGGGGTTTTCAACTTTTTGTTGGTTAGGTTATTAGTCCCTTGTGAGCTGTAAAGCATCAAGGAAGCAGGAATGCTTATCGCATTAAATCGGCTAACAGCGTATTGAAGTCACCCACAAAAGGGTTTCGTGGCCTTTAGCAATAAACAACAGTATGTACGACTTTAATTTTGAAGGACTTTAATTCATGAGTCACCATGGAACCTTTTCAATGGTAAAGACATTACGATTTTCCTACGACCTCACACCTACCTAGTCATTCAAAAGTTTAGTACTGTCCTTGACACCTACCTAGTCATTCAAAAGTTTAGTAGAGCCCTAAAAACAATTTTGCTATTTTCAAACTATTTGTTACACTTAACCTTTCGCAGGTGGTATATAGTGAGGTCAACTAAAACATTGTTGTGCTTTTCCACCTTATTTCATGGTAAGGTAAAGAACATTAATACTTTTATTTGTAATCAACTGTACTCATTATATCCTAACTATCCCTTGGAATTTCAAAAACTCTTTTTCGGCGCACCTTTTTGTGCTTGTCTGTTAAATTTCAAGCTTCTACCTCCAGTGATTTAGGCTACTCGTTGTCTGTCGTTGTGTAGTTCATCATGTTAGCCGAACGACGTCCACTGCTGGGCATAGGCCTCCCCAAGGCTCTCCACTCAGACCGGTCTTGTGCTTTCCGCTTTCAACGCGGTCCCGCGATCTTAAACAGGTCGTCGCTCCATCTTGTTGGAGGCCTATCGACCGCTCGTCTCCCGGTTCGAGGACGACATTCGAGAACCTTCTGACCCCATCGGCCATCAGTCCTGCGAGCAATGTGCCCCGCCCACTGCCACTTCAGTTTTGCAATTCTTCTTGTGTAGTTAGTCACTGAATTATTTCTAGGCATAGATTCTATACATCAGTTCATACAAAACATAAAGGCAAAATATCTTTAGATTAAAAAACTACTTATTATTTTCGCTATATAATTAGACAGAATTAGATATAACATACCTAACTGATATTCTTTTTTATTAATTACTATCTTGGGCAATATTCAAGATAAATCAATCATTTTTATTGGTAGCTACTTGAGCTGAGCATATCATTTTAGTACAGTACAGTAGTAGTGTGGTAGGAATATCGACAAAAATACAAAATAGATTTGTAAGAATTTTGGAGTTCATTTTGGACGCATTATCACGACACGAGTAGGTAGACTGAAGAATGTGTTGGTGCGTGTTGAATCTGTTTGTAATCATGATGCATGCAACTGTGTCAAAAATGGTATACATCTCGTAACAAATAAACAAATTTAACTACCCAGAAATCATTATAACTTTTTAATATTGACAAAACTGCGTTTAAATAATTTATTTCCGTTCACAGTACAAAAGGACATAGTATCTACAAAACAATTCGTACGAAATGTTTTCATAAAATAATAAATAACAAGATAGTAAATCTTTTTTGTTTTCCCGTATTTAAATTGCTAATAAATTAAATTGTAAAATAATATGCGATTTTAATTTTTAATGACTAATGTTTTTGAGTTTATTTTTCTTAACTTAATATTGTGTGTGCAAAAAGTGTAGTAGATTTCTGGCTTCGTCATTTTCATTCATTGATATTGGATTATAATCAAATTTTATAGGTTTTCAATTTACCAAATTAATTTACAATTCTTGTAGGGAAAAACGAAAAGAACCTTGTAGAGTTTTAATCGTTTTCAAACTTATTATCTACTAGAGTTTACACGCGGCTTCGCACGCGTAAACCATTGGATCTGGTAGTTACAATTGAAATTTCGGGATTTTACAAAATTCCGGTGGGAAATCCTAAAATTTATATCGTAATCTTCATTGAGGTGTTGTGTTAAGAACAACTATCCCGTGGGAATATTGGAATAAAAGTAGCCTATGTGTTATTTCAGACATCCAGCTATCTACATACCAAATTTCATGACTCTAAGCCCAGCGTAATCTGGCGCGCAGCAATGAATGGGTAAAGAGCTTTACAGACTGCAATACAGGATAATGAATAGATTTATTTTTCCCTAAATGGCAACACAGACATAGGTAATAGATCGCTCGTTTTTGGCTCGAAATTCGTATTATTCATAAAAATATTCGTATTATTCATACAAAATATCTGCCCCGGCCGGGAATCGAACCCAGGATCTCAAGCTTCGTAGTCAGGTTCTCTAACCACTTGTCCATGCATTTAATATGCAACTAAGTATGTATTTATCTATATAAGTATGTTTATCCGTTGCCTAGTATCCCTAGTACAAGCTTTGCTTAGTTTGGGACTTGAGACATGAACATTTTGCCTGGATTGTGTGTACCGTGCGAAGAAGATAACGAATAGATAAATGAAAATGTCATTATATTTGTTATTTGATATTGAGTTAATTTTAACATAATTAGTCAGCTTCTGTTGATAAGATCATACTCGATATCATGTTTGTTTGGTGTTGCTACATTTAGAATGGTACAAAATTATATCACTCTATCTCCTTATTGTTATAAGGGCCAATAATTCGGGAGATCTCTATCTGTTTTACTAAAATAAATCGAAGAATCCGATAGAGCTGTGCTCAGTTTCTTTGCGCGATAGAAGAACTAAAGTCAATGACATAGCTCGAAAAATACGCAAGTTGAAGTGGCAATATGCGGGCCACATCGCTCGAATAATTGATAACCGTAGGGGAAGACTTCTTCCGGCTAATGATAATGACGATGAATATTCTACTCTACAGTGTGACTAGAAACACAAAAAGATTGTGCAATTCGTTACCTGACGTCACCTTTCAAAAAATATAATACCACATTGATCAGATAAAATACATATAGAAAAAGATATATTATCGTTGTTTGTGTCTGATAAAGAGGTTAAGTCGGTGTTATCGAAGCAGCAGCCAGGGATACGCTTTGTAGTCATTCGAGGCGCAGGCTAGACTGTTGAGGCATAAAAATGTTTATGCCTACCGAACATTGATAAGGAGAGTATAATTGCTATGACTAACATCTCAGAACATCCGTGTGAGCCGATACTCCATCAGATATTATTATAAGCCTTACGTGATAAAGATAATGGGTTTTTAACAGAGATTAGCGAGGTTTTGTTTTCAATAAACAAGTTCCGGTTCGAACTTTGGTATGCACCCCACTTGAGTTTTTAGAGTACCTACCGCATAGGTATAAGCGAAGAGAAAGTTGTGAAAGTTGAAATTTGATGCAGAAGTCAAAGTCCAAGTCAAAATATCTTAATTCAATTTAGGCTTTAACAAGCACTTATTTATGAATGTTAAAAAAAATCTACGACCGGTTCGCAAAAACCTCTGTTGAGAAGAATCCGGCAAGAAACTCAACGAGGTTATTTTTTTTAAAGAGATTTACAATATTATTACTATTATTATTATATCTGTACATCACAAGTATTTAACACAACTTAATTTTTAACACTGTAGATTCGCTATTTGAAGTAAGGGATCGCCAATGCGGATCTGAATTATTTCCAAATATCCCTGTCAATGATATAATTTATATTTTTTTATTTTAAGAAAATAAATAAATAAAAAAAAAAAACAATTAAATTCTATTGAATATTGAATCCATTTCATTGGTAATATTTTTTGAAAATTTATTATAAAAGCGTATGCAATTTCCCAGAAACGACTTTTTGGTTTTAGCCAGTCTGTAAGATGGAACTTCAAGCTTCCCTTTGTGTTGTTGTTGTTTTTATTATGGGTACCCGACTAGGAGTGCAAAGATTTATTTAATGAACGACATAGTAAGAATTAAATGTTTTTTAAACTTGATACCTTTACATGTTTCTGCGGATAGTGTCACTACCACTGGCGTACGAGTACCTAACGTACGCCTCGCACAGATGGACAATAATAATATAGTATAGTCTGTCAAAAAAGAGAAGAAATTAAAAAGTGGCAACACTGTAGTGTCCTCCCTGCTTGGTTTGACAGGATTTGAAAGGGATGACACTACAGTGTTGCCACTATTTAATTTCTTCTCTTTATTGACAGAGTACTATAAGGTTAAGATTTTTCCTTTGAGGGATTGAACCCTAAAATGCTGATATATTAGACTACTTAACCATCCATTGATTAGTGTTAAGTGATGGTTAAATGTGATGCCGTCTCCGTCTATTCAAACAAAACAAATAGAGACGGCATCACATTTAATGTCACTTAACACTAATCAATGGATGGTGAAACAGCCCCTTAATGTCGTAACTTAAGAGTTCTGAGATGAAGTTGACTTTTCTGTCATCGAAAGGGTCAAAGAGTATCCTAGGTACAACAGTTCTCCACGTAATCTTGACCACGAGCTATAATCAATTATCATGTAGATAACAATAATGAGTCGCTCACTCATAAAAATCTAAGTATAATAATTATTATTTATGTAAATACGAAATCTTACTCCTGTAATTTGATGATTAAGTATTACAATGCAGATTTCGTGTCAGTGATTTCAGCTAGTGGAGTACATTTTGTCATAAAAACATTATAAAAACTTCAATTTGTATTTTGTAACATTTTTCCTGTATCTCATACGTTTGTAATGTAAATATAGTTACAAGTGAAATATCCAAACATTGTTGAGTTTCTTGCCGCATTCATTTTAACGGGTCTATATCGACTTGTAGAGATACACATACATATACAGGTCGCATGACACTTCTATTCCTGTTATTATCAGTTCTGTGGTCTGTACTTTTTTGTGCGCAGCTTCTAAGATTATGCTCTGCTGTCAGAGGGGCTTAACGGGTAGTGCTTCCCAATTGTTTCCGACCAAAAGTGCGGCTGTCGCGTCCGATCGCGTCGCACGAAGCTCCAGCAATGCTGGCAACCCTCAATTAGCGCGCACGCGCTGGTACCCTAGGGAGCCGGCACGCGACCACTCCCTGCAATTTAGAAAAATATTGTGCGACTACGTTGCGATTCTCATGTTTGACATAGGAATATTTAAAAAATATCATTTGGCACGTGAGTCTGCATGATGTCTTGGTTTTAAGACCATGCTAAAAGGGTGTGTGTATATTTTTTTATATGTTACTTTTACTTTTTTATGCGCTTGTTTGTGTGTCATATAGCCAGGTAATACTTAATTAGTTATACAAATTTCTGACCTAACATTATTTACATTTACTTTCTTATTTAGATAAAATTTCCCTAGTACTATAGTACAGTACAGTACACACAGTGCAGTGTAAGTACAGTAGTTTTACATCTGTAAAACAATGTGCTCGATATAATCAAAAATTGGCTTTTCAATTGTGTTTTTTTCACATTTTATCATTGTTAACGAGCCGTACGTAGCGATAGCGAGCGATAACGATGTCAATATAAAAACAACGACTTGGTTTCGCCCCGCATACAAGTAATCAGAACTTCGCAGCGCCGACATCGGATAAGTTTAGGCTGTAGGGTGGAAGAAGTATCGCTAGTGGAGTGATTTATGGTCTCGTAAAGTCGCACACGCACCGATTCCCTCGCGCTCACTTGTATAATTTATTGTTCTTGCAACACTACGCCCCGGTTACGCCTGACCCGGGCCTAGGCCAGCCTAGTTATACTTATTATGGTTTGCTCAAGTTCAATGGAGTGGACCAATACACAACGTTAGTGTGTTTTTGTTAATTTTTGTAGTTATTAGTTTTTACGCAAGTAGTGAACGACAAAAGGTTTAGGTAGTGATACATATCCAATTTACCTAAATAACTAATAATAATATATTATCATCATCATCCCAGCCTATATACGTCCCACTGCTGGGCACAGGCCTCCTCTCAGAACAAGAGGGCTTGGGCTATAGTTCCCACGCGGGCCCAGTGCGGATTGGGAACTTCACACGCACCATTGAATTGCTTCGCAGGTTTGTGCAGGTTTCCTCCCGATGTTTTCCTTCACCGCAAAGCTCGTGGTAAATTTCAAATGTAATTCCGACAGAGGGTCGTGGGTTCAAACCCCGGCTCGCACCTCTGAGTTTTTCCAAATAATATATTATAATATAATAAATATTGTTGTTTAAATTCTATTGTGATTTTGAAGCCTCTACTTTTATTGCGTTGTTTTTAATTCTAAAATATTTGTGATTCAGTGGTCTAATGTCATAATTCATACGATTATAAAAAATAATATAGTATTGTTTTGTAGTGATTACAAGTTGTAACGTGATAAGATTTGCGTTTCGTAAACTCCTGACAAAATGTTCCGACAATAGTTTGCTTATAATGTTTTGTTGCATGTTCATTGATGTGATTCCAAAAATTACAAGAGCAATATTTACATTTCCTTAGGTTAAATCGTGACTTTGATTTTATTGAATAGGTATTAAGAAATACAATGTTAAACGCAAAATAAAATTATTGCAAATATTGTGTAAAACGAAGTAGTCTTTTTCAATTTAAAATATGAATTTGTATTGTTTATGTGTGCCGTATTTATAAAAAATATTTGCAAATTTCAGTGAATGTCTTTATTAATATTGTTCAAAAGTAAAAGTAGTAAGGTATTGGCATTTGAGACTGTAATAAAATTGCAACTCACGGAGGCAAACAACGCATCACTCGAATTACATTGGTAATAGTGAACTCAGTGCAGTTTATGTTTTTCCATTTGTACGAGTATTCTTGGACCTACTACGGAGCAAAATATTTATGGGTAGAAACAGTTTGCTATATGACAATTCATATTGTAGGAAGACGAACTCTAGATCAATATAGGCATTATATTTAAAATAATTAGTATATTATCACAAAAAGTGCAGGGTTAAGGAATGTGTACGACATTTATAATGACCAAAAAGTGAAACGAATAACTATCTTAAACTTTTTTTATAAGGTTAGTGACGTTATCGGTTATGAGCTATATGTGTGTGGACAATTACTATAAATTTATATTTTATTTGATATTTGAAAACTTGTGACGTTGTCAGAATCTTATTATACCTAACTATACCTAATGTGTTAATATCATAATACAATTTTTATGTAAAGTAATTTTTTTAAATAACTGTCAAATCATGAAACAGATGAATGTTTAAACATATTATAAAGTAAAATTTTTAAACTGACAGCCAATTGTGTATAATATAAACCAAAATAAATAAAATATACTTGTGATTATTTCAAGTTGTTACTGCACTTACGTAGTGTAAAAATAATGATTTTGTTGTTAAAAGAATTAACGTTTGTGTACTTATTGATAACGCGAAGTAGGTACGTAGGTACGTCCAAAGTGCATAATTTACAAATAGATATTGAGATTTATTTTTATTCAATAAAACCTATCAAGGTGTCTTATTTTACTCTAATTGTTGTTTTATTAACCTTTTTTACATGCAAAATACTAAAAGTTAGTTTTTCTGCTTTCAGGATTTAATAACGGTAGAGATGAAGATGAGGAGAGGTTAGGAGCAGTGGGAGGGGAAGGGGGGGTATTCGATTCTGAAGGAGATATCCGGCTAGCTGTGGATGGACATAGGCTGCCTTACGAGACTTGAGGTCGTTATTGCGTTACCTCTGGCTCATGCTCATCCCGTATGAGAAAGAAGTGAACGTATTTAAAGACCTCAAGTCTCACGTCAAAGTACACACCTCATGAGGCCCATGTCTCATTTTTTTGGAGAGAAAAATCAATTTTTTTGAAATTCTATAATTAACAAAACTTCCTCTGGGCCTCGGGCTGTGTGGATTAAAATTGCGTATTAGAACAGGAACTGAAAGAGTCCATCTCTTCAAGTCGGATATAATGTTTTAAATTTCGCTTTAAAGGTCATGCTATACAAAATACCCATTAGTCATAAAGGGTTAAGAAAACTACCATTCGTAGTCCTAACTATGATAGAATAACTATACGGTTCTCTATCGTTTGCCCGAATTTCATATGCCCGAATGTATCGTTTTGTAGAATTTTCATTTGCCATAAAGTAATTTATTTCTGAAATACTTAGTAATTTCTTCAGAGTTGCTATTACACTAAACTAACCTATATATTTCTATATATTTTATGGCAAAAGTTGGTATGGCAAGTGAAATTCGGGCAAGTAAAGGTAAACGATAATATACGCATAATAGCGAATAGCTACAACAGAATACCCGGTTGGTCGGATGATTTGTGTTGTTTTTCACCCCCGAAGAAAAAAGGGTGATATTTCAAACGATTATAGCGATCAAATTTCATACTGACTGAATATGTAGCAATCTATTTTAGGATAAAATCTAGGTTTAGTCTTATCAATGACTAGATATTAAATTATATAAATCTGGGGCAGGACGGAACGTTACTAATTTCGAATAAGTGTGGTTTGCCAAATATGTCTAATGGAATAATTGCTTCATGTTACTTTTTAGGAGCTAAACATAAAATTCCTAGTCTAATAGTCGTGCGCATTTTGTTTAAGGTCCTTTCCTGCTCTTATTATTTTTAGGGTCCTTAATGAAGAAACAATAGGTACCTAATTAAAAGGCCTAGTTAAATAACTTTCACGGGAATTTTGCAGTTTACCGCATTTAAAAGTGGCCATATTAGTCAGGGATAGCTTACCTAGTAAGCTTTAGTGGAGATTATTAGATTTTAATGGGCTGATGGCACTTTCTCCTCGAAAATAATAAAATCGCCAAATACCTACAAGTAGTCAGCCTAAATAACAACATAGGTAGGAATAGTTAGGTTTAGTGAACATATGAGTAGATAGCGCATTTCTTTGCTATAAGTATAAAGAACGCTAGGACTTGTTTACGAGATTATTAGTAGTTTGCGTAATAGGTAAGTACCTAAGTAGGTATACGCTTAAAGCCAGGCTCCTTTACTTATGTAAGTATTACATATTCGTATTATTATCGAATCTTCCATCTATTTATGATCATCACAGCTGCTGCTAGAGGTATTCATATAAAGAGATCTTAGGACTGAATTTGCAGTAGTTGCAAATTTGATTAAAGGCCACTGGCCTTTTTAAGGGATGTAGATACCTAAAATTAAAGTTTAGCTTTTCGACTTCTTACAACCTTACTTTGCTATTACATAATGTAATGAGGGTTTTCACGGAGGCGGAATATCGCTAGATGGCGTTAGTATCGTGAGGTCCGTTTGACGTTTGACGTTTACTTGCGATTGTCTCATTTAGTTATTTAACCAATCACGAGCAAACGTCAAACGGAAATTTCGCCCATGTGAAAACCCTCATTGGTTAGGTGCTTAGCTATATTGTTTCGGATTAAATTAAGTCACTCCGAAAAAATACTAAAGCAAAATGTGTCCTTATATTGTGGCTGACCTTAGAACAGTGCTATAAGTTACCAGTTATGCTTACAAATATAATCTTTTTAGATTAAGTAGACAAATCAGCAATTTCTCAATTCTAATTCCTAAATAAGAGAAAAAAATATTTTGAGTGCGTCAGTCAAAAAAAAAACAATTATCAATACGTTCAAACCACAAAAATACTTAGACTAGACTCGCATGGCTGAAAGCCAGACCAAAAAAGCAATCCTTTATTACCGATAATAACGGTAATAATTTAGGCTAGAGAAACATTTAAGAAAAATGGCAGAGTGCTTGGCTAGTTCATAATTCGGTTCCTTTTTGAAAAATATGAGGTTCAAATTATTTAAATCAAAAATACGTTATATTTATATAATTTAAAAAAATTCACTACCTACCTTAGTCAAAGCTTGTCTACTATTGGCTCTGCTAGCTGTAGAACTCGCAAAGTGGTTGAAATATAATATTTTTAACGATTTTAACGCCCATGGCTCGGCCATTTTTTTAAAAAAACGCCAAAAACTGAAAAAAAAACAATGGTATAAAATATCTTACCTGCTCACAAAAATTCACGAGAACCGATTGAGAAATTCAGCCTGTAGAGGCTGTACAGGAAAACAGCGCTGGATAGAAATACGAAACCATTTTTGCCCAAGCTCGAACAGGGACGCTTCGCTCGCGTGTCGCGCTCGATCCAGATCCATCAATAGGTACACTACTGACGAACGTGTAGGTAACACGTATCCATTTAGGCAGACATATCTTAGTGTCTTTCATTATCATAACATTATAAGATAAGAAAGACGAGTCAATGACGTCAGGGAGAGCTACGGTCTATGAAAGAGCTTACTGAAGGGGAACCTGCATATATATATTAAAATTAGTGAAAATTCATCGACCTGTGTATCCTATCTTAACCTAAATACAATACCTACGCATATATGATTTTTGATCAATAAATCAAAAGTCTAAGCCTAAGGTTTGCCAAAGAGCAATAGTGCACAGCATATTTTAGGTGTAAAAAGAATAGATTGAATCCAGAACTGGCACTTGAGGTATTCCATCTTAGGCCTCTAGGTTGGCAACGCATCTGCAATCCCCCTGGTGTTGCAGGTGTCTATGGGCGGTGGTGATCTCTTACCATCAGGAGACCCACTTGCTCGTTTGCCATCCAGTCGAATAAAAAAAAAAAAAAGAACAGGTGCAGGCGCAGGTGGTAAGACCTTGTGCAAGGTCCGCCCGGATTTCTACCACCATCTTGCTCGCTAATCCTCTATGAAATAGCAGTGCTTGCACTGTTGTGTTTCGGCGTGGAAAGTAAGGCAGCCGGTGAAATTACTGGCACTTGAGGTATCCCATCTTAGGCCTCTAGGTTGGCAACGCATCTGCAATCCTCCTGGTGTTGCAGGTGTCTATGGGCGGTGGTAATCTCTTACCATCAGAAGACCCACTTGCTCGTTTGCCATCAAGCCGAATAAAAAAAAAGAACATAATGCTGCGCTCGGAAATACTCATAATCATAGCCGACGTTACGGAAAAAATCGGTAACTAAAAAAGGGATGCGTCTGTAGCATGTATCCACAGAGGTGGACTTATACAGCTACTTGGAGATGTCAGAGAGAAACCAGCGACGACGAGGCAGACAAAAAAAACCTAAGGGGCTGGTTTGAAATCCGAATAATGTGGTGGCAAAAGTATTTTTTTCTACTCATACTGCCACATTTTGGAACAGAGAAATATTCACCCTTAATAAGTACCTAATACGAATATCATAGGACATAACCGTAAATTTTATATCAAGTAAGGTAATCAATTCAAAAGCGGTTAATGAGAGGATTTAACAAAAAGCAAAAGCTACGAAGTGCTACGAATCCGCTACGAAATGGAATTGACTTTTAATAGACAAGATATTAATAAATTATTGTCTTTGGAAAAAAATACGTAATAGGACATAGTAAATACACATTTTAAATACAATTTTTCATTATTTGCAAGAGACCGACGTTGAAAAAACTTAACTTTTTAAAACTATCTCATTTAAAAAAAATATACTTATGGATTCTTCATTTTATAAATACTATTTTTGTTTACGGTATGCTAGGTCATCGTATTTACACACACGTACCAAATTTCAAGTTGGTTAGATGTGCGAATGAAACTCGCGAACCGAGGTTTTTGTAAAAATTTATGCGTATCTGTGAATATCCAGTGTCAGCAGAGCCCCTCTCCTTAGCAAAATGTACACATTGTGGGGTCAATTTAGATGGTTACATGACATAGACAGACCTAAAAAAATAAGGTTTTTCAGATTTGTCTTATTGGTTTTGCTATAAGAGCTTTAAACCAAATTTCAAGTTAATAGGATAACCGGAAGTACTATCCTATAGGTTTTTCGGTCACGGCAATTTGTATGGAAACGCCTTTTTAATAATTGTATCTTTTGATTACCTACGTTGTCTTAGGAGTTTGATTTTTTTACTTGTTCGAGGGGTAGCAGACGTGAGTACCTATTTGATATTAAATTCAGCGTGATACCTCTACGCGTTCCAGAGATAAACGGATATACAAACGGGCGGACAGTAAAGTGATCCTATAAGGGCTCCGTTTTTTTGTTTTGAGGTCTTTAAAGATCAACTTCCAAGTTTTATACATATTTTTCTTTAGTTGGCAAAGACGCAACAATTTCAGATAATAAAGTGGTCATCAAATTTTTTAAGGTTAACTAAAAATATTATTTGTTGCCAAAAATTCTGGCCTAAAATGACAAATTAAAAGCTCGAGAATGCAGGAGCCGCATTTGGTAGGTTTTAATAGTTATTAAAAAATGTCACCCCGCTGCTTGTTGTAGGTAATAAAAGAGTTTTGAGGATCTCTATATGTTCCTACGCTGATAAATGCAATATATAAATAAATGCAGCATTGCGGCGAACACCTGGCTGCGAAGCATTAAAGCGATGCAAGCGTTTAATATCTTGTATGGAAATGCGCGAAAATTCTTGCAATCGATCGATGGGTGGGCCCGCGTCTGGATTGGGCGATGGGCGTGGTGCTTGTTATCGTGGAAAACGCGGCGACCAATCGCGTGCCAGCAGCGATAAGAGGGTTGGGGTTGTGGACCCTCAGTGTACCGATCGCGGTGAGTCGGGACGGCCGTGAGTATGCTGGGGACCATGATGTACCCTGGCGCGGAGGAGGCCGAGATCGAAGACATGCGCGTGCCACCGATCCAGCTCGAGCACCTGCCCGAAGTGTTCCTGTGTATGTACCAACGGCGCCGGCGCCGCGCTTGTGTTTTGTTTAGTTTACGCGTCGTGCCAGTGTCAATCTTTGAGTTGATCTTAATCGGATTTTGCTTAGGGAGCAATGATGAGCGAAGCGGGCATATTTCCCAACGAATAGTGCCCAGACCAGAAGCGCCCGTTTTCAAATTTAGCGACAAGTGTTCCTCATGTTATTCGAAGTTTAACAGTGTTTAAAATGTGGTGTGTTTGTATTAACTCGCAAAAACTACTAAATAGGTGCAGTTAGGGATCTTTGACTAGGTATTTATTTAATTATCTATGATGAATCTAGGGAATATGATGAATATAGGAGGAGACAGTGATCACTGATCACTTGTGTAATTGTCTTCAAAGTACTTATCAAGTCTGTTTTTAAAAGAATTCACTGAAGGTGCACTCACAGTCCACAGTCCAGATCTTTAAAAGTGTTAAAAAATATAATCCGGGTATTAAGTCGGGTAAAAAGATGCAGTACGCAGCTTTGCCCACTTCTTCTATTTCACCGCCCTAAATTACAGTTAGGGTCCCTCGAAATTGGATAGCAATGAAAGTTTAAGTAAAGATACGTAAATTAAATACTTAAACTAAAAGAATTTCCTTGCTCACCCGCGACCTTACGATAGCTAAGTTTATGCAAATATGCGTGTTCATGCAGTTCCTCCACCTCCACACTGTAAGAACATACACAAATCACACAAACCCATCTATCACCACCACCACACTACACTGACGCGTTTCGAACTCAACCAGAGCTCATCTTCAGAGTGATACAACCTTACACCATGTTACTAGTTGTTAGCTAACAAGTCAACAACTGGTAACATCGACACCTCCTACGTATACTGGTACAAGTGACAAATTTCTGATTTTTAGTTTTTTGCAATTTTGTGATTAATATTTCCTTATTTACCTACCACAAAAAATTTGCACGGATATTCCTATTAGTTTTGGAAATAAAGTGACGTATATGAATGCATCTAACACCGTTTTGCTAATCGGTACAACGTACACTGAGGCAACCGACATGCACCACTATACGCGGCACCGATATTGTCGCGGGGCCGGGGAAGTCCAGTGTAACTGGCAGTTGCCTCAGTGTACGCGCTAGCCGTTGCTGCGTGCGGACCGTTTAAACTGTTCTACGAACACATAATTTGATAGTATGTATATAAAAAAACATGTTTTGGTAATTGCGGAGGGCAAGACCACAATTGCCGTATTTCTCATAGACAGTCATGGAAACTAAATCCAATGTGAAACCTTTTCGTGATCTATTTCGCTATGATTTCTTTGGCAAATGTATGGGATGTCAACATAACATTGGTAGTACAACGGTTCCACCCCAGTACCAGTACGTGATTCAGTTTCCTCGGCTATACCTACATGTACGCGTGCTATAAATATAACATTGCAGTATTACATTGCATTCTGGTAGTTGAAAGAAGGCGAAGGCATGCATGCTTTAATTAAAATGAGAACAGTAAATTTCAATATACCTACAGGTTGATAAAAAAAATCCTGTACTATACTGTAACCCATATTAGGGCTACTGATTACTAATACGATATAAGTGGAAAACATCGAAATTAGAAAGTCTTCTTGCGACTCCACTTCCATGCAAAACTTTTTTTTTCGAATCACAGTATTTTTCTACTTGGATCATATTAGTAATTAGTAGCCCTAGTGTGGTTTAAAGTATAGTACAGGTTTTTAATAACCCCCTATACACATTTTTTTATACACACCTAAGAAATGTACCTGGCTATGTATATGGCGAAAACGGGTAAACCGTATGAAGTTATAGAAGTTTCCCAAGACTCAGAAACAGACACAAAATTTAAATCTATTGTCAAGAAGACATTAATATATAAGGCGTATTATTAAAATTAATGATTATATCATGGATAGGAAATTTGGAAATAATTCCGATCCGCATTGGCGAGTGCTTACTCCAATAGCGAATTGAGAACTGTTTTAAATATGTAGTTGTGTTAAATACTTGTGATGTATAGATATCACTAAAATATGATTGTAAATCTGTTTACAAAATATATCTAGGTTTATTGCCAGACTCTTCTCAACAGAGGTTTTTTCGAACCGGTGGTAGATTTTTTTGACATTCATAAGTGCTTGTTACAATCTAAATTGAATAAAAGATATTTTGACTTTGACTCAATATTTCATGTCAAAGCTTGGCTTAAGCAAAGTGCTAATCAGACTCGCGCACGAAGGGTTCCATACCATCTATACAACTTCATTAGGATTAGAATAAAAATGGCAAAAAAAAATACATTTGCTGTATGGGGGCCCCCTTAAATATTTATTCTGTTCAATTTTTTGTTATATATATATATATTATATCGACTACAGTTATACATAATCTGTGAAAATTTCAACTGTCTAACTATCATGGTTCATGAGATACAGCCTGGTGACAGACGGACGGACAGCGAAGTAGTATATAGAAGTAGGGTTTCCGTTTATACCCTTTGGGTACGGAACCCTGAAGAGGCACAAAAAGCTAAACCGTTATGTACAAATGGGTGCGATGCGATATATGTATCACATGAGGAACCTTTCACAATAAAATACGAGTACACATTTGAACAGGAATACGAATCCATTGAATGTGCTTCCATTAATTTAAAGCACTTAATACAATTATTTTTCTTAATAAAACCATTTATATTTCAAGTGAGGTTTTTTATAAAGGTATATTTCTGTATTTTGTATAGCACGTTTAAAACATTACTAGCGGTATATTGGTACAAGTGGCATGCTAATGTTAGCGTATATTGATGCAAGTGATAAAAACGTTTATAAATCAATAGATAAAGGTAAAAGAGCATCTGTTTTATTGTTCATTGCAAGCCATATAAGTATTTCATCTAAAAATTCATATACAATATAAAAATATCGTTAGATCAGTAATCTACGCATTACGCCGTATACTGGAGCAAGTGGTAATTAGCTCAGTATACCGCACAACTACAAGATGTAAAATACGCGTATAGTAGTCTATCTGCAATTTTCTCAAAAACTATAAGAAATTTCAAAATTCCATGAATACAGGTAGAAAGCAAATATTTTCTTTGGAACCAATGCAAAATTTTGAAAAGTTATATCATCAAATGAGAAAGTTACAAGTTTTGGAACCTTTGAACAGCTCTCCTGTAAATTTATGATTATGCACTTGTACCAGTATACGTAGGAGGTGTCGACATGGTGTACGGTTAGTTCATTGCTACGGACCTCCGCAAAGTAACGCCTGATTCAATAAATTACGTAAACACTTGTTGATTAAGTGTATTTCTCACTTCACTTGTTAAACAATCTCTCTCCCGCCTACTGGGCACTGGCTTCCCCTCAAATGCTTAGGCTTAGGCTGCAGTTCTCACGCAGGCCCTGTCCGGATAAGGAACATTACACACACCATTGACTCCCTAACAGGTGTGTAATGCTTTTGTCACGATGTCCTTCTTTACTGAAAAGCTCATAGTAAATTTCAAATAAAATTACGCATATAAATACCGAAAAATTTAGGTGCGAGCCCGGGCTCGAAGCCACGACCCTCTGCTTGAGAGGCCTTAGGTCAAACCGCTAGGCTAAAACGGCTTTTTTGCTACACTACGCTACACCTCAAGCCGTCTCATTATGAGAGAAAATCTGTGTTATGAGGACGTAAATATAATAAAAACTACAGACCGGATGATCTGTATTAGTACCTAGTGGTGGCTCACATTATGAAAGACTAAAAAAGAATTTTGAAAATCTATAATAATTTAAGCTGAGGATTAATTAATCGTGCAAAATTTCAAAATAAGTGTATAAATATCACAAAAAAACATAAATATTGTAGAATGGATAATACTTAAGTCATTCCTTAGCAGCTTAGCAAGTTCACTTTGCATTACCTAAGTACTAAAATACAAATAATTTTATTTTTGTTTAGCCTGGTAATGGTGTGTTACGTAGGTACACTTAAGTAGGAATGTACCTTTGTCAGGATAGAAAAGAACAGCTTAAACAATCAAACAAATCATTAAACTTTTTGAAAACCAAGGAGTTAAACAATGAAAATCACTTAGGTACTGTGTACAATTTTGAAGTTCAATCAAACAATCCCATGCGATCTCATTAATTATAGTTCAGTTCAGTACAGGAAAATTTATGAATTCTTATTACCTAATTACAATTTCAATATGCACTAGGACTCTAGGAGTACTTTCATAGTTTGGTCACATTTGTCGTAGGTCAATCAAAATTAAGTAGGTACTCATATAATCGACGCTAAGTGTACTAGGTAGGTAGATATTCATATAGGTAGCTTATATATGTACTGATGAGTAATTGTCTATGTTTACCTACATACAACATTATAAACTGTGTATATTAACAAGGTAAATGAGAGATACAATACTGGTATACAATTGTGCTCAATAGAACCATTACCAAACCAATTGTAGATATAAATGATACCTTGAACAGAAGTTCATTGTTACGACTGTACAAATTGTTGAATTAAGCTTTTTATAAAAAAAAACAACTAATATTCTGCTGAAAAATGCACTCAGTTTGAAGTGCATTTTCCACCAGAATATTAGTTGTTTTTAGTAAGCATTAATTGCTTCAATAGATATCACATCTGTTTACAGGAAAATTACACTAAACGTAAATAAGTTAGTAATACAGGGAATTCTGGACCTCCTTCGTTTTTAAAGATGGTGAAAAAAGTGTACTTAATTTTATTATCCGAGTGCAATATTCGACAAGAAAATTTTAAATAGGTGTAGTAAATAAGTACTAAACAGCAAGCAGCCCCTTTGCCACCGGAAGCATTAAGTATCAGATATGTGAGTAGATAACAACTGATGAATTCTTGCCCTTTCGTCATCTGGACTGTCCTATGTCGGACCATAGCACTACAAAAAGCATTAGAAGTACCATATATGCGTTTTACTAGCAAAAACACAGTTTACTGTGTCGATTTGACCTAGTTACAGTGTCAATCCGGGCCACCACGCCTATCTAATTTCTCAGTAATTTGAGAGTGTACGTATTCATATCTGTAAACTTTATCACAGTTGTGAAGAAAAATGTTATCAACGCACGATATTTACATCAACAATTCGATTGTCTCTGTTGTAAATATTACTATGTAGGTATATATCGTCTTTTAATTATATAAGCCTATGATTAAGTTTCTTCGTAAATTTCACAAAATTATGTAAGACTTGGAGGCTAATGTGAGAATCAACTTACTACCACTGCTGCTTGATACTTTAACCTATAATTATCATTTTATTGAGATTATTAACTAATTGCCTAAGTGTAAAGAATCGAAACTTGATAACTTATTTTATTTTAGTGACAAAGATTCGTACAGTTGTGGACCACTGTTTCTTTTTAAATATGAATCAAGAGGCTCTTCTTTTTGCCATTGACTTTATCTTTTAAGACACATGAACTAACAGTGATTTTTTGCAAAGCAAACTTAATTGATAATAACTATTAATCCATATCAATGAATATGAAACAAAAACTTGCGGATAATCCATAGAAATAATTAATGTTGATCTGTTCTACGTTCCAAAAGTACTCACGTAGCGCTTCTAGAAACAATCAAGTAGTTGTAGAACTTAGCGCGTATAATAAGCGTTCTCAAAATAATAAAAAAACCGGTTCAAGAATAACTTAACCTGGCAAATAAATTCACGTTACTATTATTTTGTGAGAGTCTGCATGACATTCGTCAAGCACCTCAATTTGATCTCCAGTCATATAATTCCCTATTCTTTACTATATGCTCCCATTTTAGCATAGTTTTTTGGCTTAAAAATTTCATAGAAGTTTTGTTGTTTCAGCCAGCATCCCCAAATGCGGAGGTTGCCACGAGATGATAGTGGACCGGTACGTGCTCAAGGTATCGGACCGTACGTGGCACGCCGGCTGCCTGCGTTGCGTCGAATGCCGCGCTATGCTCTCCGGGAAATGTTTCGCGAGAAACAACCAGCTCTATTGCACTGACGACTTCTTTAAGTAAGTTTTTATAATAATGGCAATTTTAATACGGCGGGAACTACGGCCAAACTATCTCATTCTGAGAGACTTGTGTCCTGTAGTTGAACGTTATATAGGCCGAGATGAGATTAGGTAGGTATAAATACAAGGTATCCTAAAAAAATGTTTTTCGTCGTATTCTGTTTCGGCCTCATCTGCGTTTTCATATCAGGGGTCGGTTTTATGTATCTATCTAAAAGAAAAAGATTTGAGTTGGAGTGACCCTTTTAACGCCACATATTCCGTTACATAGTAACAGAGATATTGACAATCTAAGGAATAACGAAACAATCATTGTAATATGTTGCTAGAGCAAATTTTACTGATTTATTCTGTGTGGTTTGAACATGGTATCCTTGCTTGCATTTAATCCGAGACTTAATGTGTCGTGCAAGATTCATTTTATTACCTTCTTACTTTTCATTTGTGAATAAAAAACAATTTAATAAAATTCGGTAGGAATGTCAGCTAATTCAATGGCTAAGCACTGGAATTCCATTCATCGGGCTTCCCGGAGCAGGATTTTTAAGATTATGAAGTAATATCGTATAATAAAAGACTATTAATAATCATGTGTTCTAACATTAGTTGTAAGACTTTATTAGCTAACCTATACTTCGTTTTTTTAGCATTAGAAAAAAGGTAAACAATCTTGAAGAGTCTTTTTACTGAAAAACGTTTTTAATAAAACAGTAACTATTACATATGATACCAAAATAATATAAGTGTGATGTAAATGGTCATCCTTGCTAATTGTTACATATTTGCTGTGACTTTTTTTTCAAAAATGTTTTCAATAAAAATACATGTCAAGATCGCTTACATTCATTCTAATGCTAAAAAAATAAGTATAACCTTTGTCTCTGTCTGAAATGAATAAATTGAATTTAAACGTACTTTTACCGACGGTTTTTGTTGTACAAAGACCAGGCGCGTATAACCGGGCTAACAATTTTGCTTACCTATATCACATTGTTCAACATAATCCAGTCCAAGATAGTTTATACGCTTCGCCAACTACCGTAACCCTGAGCATAACATCTTTCATTTTGATAATGTTGTTGTTTTTCCGGCTGTTGTCCTAGGCGGTTTGGTACCAAGTGCGCGGGCTGCGGGCAAGGCATCCCCCCCACGCAGGTGGTCCGGAGAGCGCAGTCGCACGTCTACCACATGCGGTGCTTCGCTTGCGCCGCGTGCGCACGGACGCTTAATACTGGCGACGAGTTTTACCTCATGGAAGACGGCAAGCTTGTCTGCAAGCCGGATTATGAAGCGGCAAGAGCCAAAGGTTAGTAAGTACCAGCTTTTATTGTTTTTGTAATTAAGAGTGTCATAGATTTGGCCACTTGTTGGAAGAAAGTAAAATTTGATTTAATGATAAGCTTTGTTTTAGGAGTGTCAAAATGTATCGAGCTGTTATTTTTAATCTAGGTGAAACAATAAAATCTTGTAACAATAGAACTACCTAAATCTTAAGGTAGTTCTTAATGCATTTTAAACATTTAATTGGATTTAAATTCTGCAAAAAAAAATAAAAAAAAAATTAGACACGGAAGTAATAATTACGTAAATTAACGCCTACAAAAATACAAGTAGGTATATCGACGGCAATGAGACATTAAAAAACTGTTTTTTAATTTATTGTTATACAAGTAAAGTCGTGGATTTTGGTGTAGGT
The DNA here is from genome assembly GCF_025370935.1 of Choristoneura fumiferana. Taxonomy (NCBI): domain Eukaryota; kingdom Metazoa; phylum Arthropoda; class Insecta; order Lepidoptera; family Tortricidae; genus Choristoneura; species Choristoneura fumiferana. Next base: position 13,650,604 of record NC_133474.1, on the reverse strand, counting down.
AGTTTCTTTTTGACAGAATCTTTACTAATAATAATAATAAATCGTTACATATTCTCAAGAAAAAAAAATAACTAATTCTGTGCAATGTACCTAAATATCATCTTTATTAAATGGTTAACTGTTTTAGGTGGTGAAGGATCTATAGACGGCGACGCGGCGAGCAAGCGGCCGCGGACGACGATAACAGCCAAACAGTTGGAGACCCTCAAGAGTGCATACAGCAGTAGCCCCAAACCCGCCCGTCATGTCCGGGAACAGTTGGCCCAGGACACTGGACTGGATATGCGTGTCGTGCAAGTTTGGTTCCAGAACAGGTACGAATCCTATTTGTATGCTTATCAAGCCCAGAGTCCGTATTGTCTAACGCGCTGACTTTTCCCAGTATTTTAGACAATAAAGAATCTGGGATGTCCCAATTTTTGACAACGTATAATAAATCGAAAACCGTTTGGAGAAATAGGCTTTTTATAGCGTTTTCAAAAATATGATAAAATGAATTAAATAAATAAAATTTAAGTAATGTAATGACCTTCATTTGACCCCTGCTGTGTCCCGTCACAAAGGCCCGTTATAAAGCAGGTCTACACTCTAAAGCAAATTGACAGTTTGAAATGTTGCTGTTCTGCAAAGAGTGACAAAGATAGATCTATAATCACATGATGTGCACCCGGCTTTAAACGTATACGAGTATTTCCAATGTATTTTTACAAATTATATTATTAAATTATATACGACGTTACAAGTAAATATAAAAGAATTTAAATATCAGATTTTAATAAAAAATATCTATTTACTATGACACCATTAAACAAACATAGGAATAATCGAAGCTAAAAGAAGATAAATAAATAAAACTATTTGTCATGGTTCATTTAGGACCCTAAACCGTGCTTGTATTACTGTCACATTGTAATGCCACAGATTATGTTATGTACGCCTGATTTTTTCTAGGCAATGGAACGTGGCTGTCTCACTGCGACGTCATCCAGCATATTTTATAAAAAAATATAAAAAAATAATACTCGTTTAAATTCTAAATCGATGAAAATGGTATCATAAAATATCTTATTCTTTCCAAAAATAAAATAAAAACTACAGGTTATTTTTTAATGGTGCATCCCAATTCTCAAAGCCTTTGAAGCGCGTGTCTATCCTATAGTAGAGCTGGGTTATTATTTCGAGAGGTTCAATTGTGTTTAGACTCAAATATAAAAATAGCTCTCTGTTTGACAATAACATTCGGCTATTTTTATATTCTTGATGGCTTGTTTCTAGCAGTTCTCTGCTATATTTCAAGGGAAAAAGATATGGAGATAGCTAAAATGGATGCTAAAATGGGTGGATGCTCCAAAATGGCGGAGTTCTGTGGTCACAAACATAAAAAAACTAACCTCTTCCTTTTCTTTAGTCGGTTAAAAATTGTTACAGCCTAAAGATGAATATTGCCCATTGCTACTGGTTATAACACCCCTCTTTTTACTTCGGGGGTTAAAAATACTACTGAGCAAGCCAAGTCGAGCGCAGGGGAAAACTGCCGTACCTACCATCCTTTTATGGAAATATTTTGTCATTTTTTCATGCCTGGCTCTATTCTATTCTATCAAGTGCAAAATTCGAACTTCGTATCTTGCTGTTCCTTTGACGCTTTAAAATTATTTATATTACTATATTACCTAAGCCTAAACTCGTAGCGTATGTAAAGTACGTCCCAACTTGTCTGCTACTTAATGGTAACTGACAGCACTCGAACTAGGTAAACTTTTTAACAAAACAATTGAACCAACTCCAAAAAATATCCAAGCGAAAAATAACTAATAAATAAATAAATAATAAATATCATGGGACACTTGACACCAATTAACCTAGTCCCAAACTAAGCAAAGCTTGTACCTACTATGGACACTAGGCAACGGTTAAACATACTTATATGGATATATACATACTTAAATACATATTAAACATCCAAGATCCAATAACAAACATTCGTATTATTCATACAAATATCTGCCCCGGCCGGGATTCGAACCCGGGACCTTAAGCTTCGTAGTCAGGTTCTCTAACCACTCGGCCATCCGGTCGTCTAAAATGTATACAAAGTCAAAGTCAAAGTCAAAATATCTTTATTCAATTTAGGCTATAACAAGCACTTATGAATGTCAAAAAAAAAAACTACCACCGGTTCGGAAAAACCTCTGCTGAGAAGAATCCGGCAAGAAACTCAACGAGGTATATATATATTTTTTTTTAAAACAGATTTACAATATTATTAAATGAATGTATTTAACATCACAAGTATTTAACACAACTTTATTTTTAACACAGTAGGTTCGCTATTTGAAGGGATCGCTAATGCGGATCGGAATTATTTCCAAATATCCCTGTCCATGATATAATCATTAACTTTATAATACGCCTTTGATATTAATGTCTTCTTGACAATAGATCTGAATTTTGTATCCTTCATTTTAATATTTTTTGGAATTTATTATAAAAACGTATGCAATTTCCCAGAAAAGACTTTTGGTTTTAGCCAGTCTGTAAGATGGAACTTTAGCTTCCTGTTTCTAGTAGCCTTTGGCTTATCGACGTTAGTGGGAAAATCACATATGTTCTTCCTAACATACATGATTATTTCAAAAACATAAAGCGACGGCAGGGTTAGGATATCTGTTTCCTTAAAAAAAGATCTTAAAGATTCACGCGTCTTCAAATTATAAATTGCTCTAATTGCTCTCTTTTGTAAGATAAAAATTGACTCAATGTCTGCAGCAGATCCCCATAAAATAAGGCCGTACGAAATAATGCTATTAAAGTAAGCAAAATACACCAACCGTGCCGTCGCCACATCGGTTAGCTGCCGTATTTTCAAACTGCAAAAGCAGCAGAGCTCAATCTACCCGCGATTGCTGTGACGTGAGGTCCCCACTGTAGTTTAGAATCGAGCGTTATTCCTAAAATACTGTTGATTTTACAAATTCAATAGTTTGACCATTTAACTTTATATTAGAAACTGAATTCGAGCTAGATGAATTATCAACGAGAATTTAATACATTTAGTTTTCTTAGGATTTAGTAACAAATTATTGGCAGCAAACCATGCGGATATCACGGACAGGGTTTCATTGGGCTCAATGAAGTCGGTATCTTTTCTACTAACCTTGAACAGTAAAGACGTGTCGTCAGCAAACATAACTATACCCGACTTTTGGCTTACCATATAAGTAAGGTCATTTACATAAATAAGATACAGGAATGGGCAAGAATGGATCCTTGAGGCACTCCCATTTCGACCACAGATCCCTCCGATACCGTTCCGTTAATCGCTACCTTTTGCTTTCTTTGTGTGAGGTAAGATTTAATGAGTTCTAAAGCGAGGCCACGAATGCCATAAAAATTTAACTTACAAATTAAAGTATCATGATCCACACAATCAAAAGCTTTCGAAAGGTCGCAGAATACACCTATAGCGTCATGTGATTCCTCCCAAGCTTGCAATATGAATTTAACTAAACTATGACCCGCGTCTGTAGTAGACCTGCCTTTTGTGAATCCGAACTGCTGTGGATGCATGATTTTATGGGTATTAAAATGCGAAGATCTTGCGTCAGCATTATTTTTTTCGAATATTTTTGCTAAACGCTGATAGGATGGACACAGGACGATAATCAGAGGGATTATCTTTATCACCTGATTTAAAATAGGAACTACTTTACATATTTCATCAAATCTGGAAATTACGCCTTCATCTATACAGCTATTAAAATTAAATGCTAAAGTTGGAGCAACGACATCTAAAATGGAATGTAGAACCTTAACTGAACGCCCCACAAGTCTTCCGTTTTTTTTACTTTCAATAATCTAAAAGTCTTAATGATGTCACAGGGAGAGACATGCGTGAATTTAAATTACTTAAAGTTTGGAATAGCTAAACATTTGCTTTTAGAGCGACGATTCAGCTAACTTTGAGGAAGACGCGAGACATTTTTCGTTTCGATGGGGATTTAGAGAAGTAGGTATTTAACTCGTAGC